>NC_141760.1:80752293-81065021 GCF_982258835.1 Parasteatoda tepidariorum
AGCGAAGAAAAAAATATAAAATTGTTAATAAAGTATTAAGTGGACCAATCTTAAAAATCTAAGTTTAGCTCATTTCTGCTGCTTATTTTAACGAGCATTTTAAAAGATTTCGATTTTTTTTGTAGTTGAAATATCGACATTTTTCAGATAGAAGATGGAGAAAAGTTATGAGGCGCTCTTTTGAAACTTATTTTTCCCGATTTTGCTTACTCTCTCCTGAAATAATCAATAGATTCATTAATCAGAGCACCAAAAACAGCATTTTTCGGAAATTAATTAGAAAATTTCTTTTTTAAAGTGTTTTCCGAATAACTATTTATTCTCTGAAAAATAAGTTGATAATTTATTTTTGTGACAGCCAACAGTTTGTCTGGTGAAAAAAGAAACTGTAACTAAGTTATCATCATTAGGGCAACTATGCGTGAACTGGGTTGAGGAAAATAGCAAATGATGAAAGAACTGAAAATACGTGTTCGTTCAACCAAGTTTTGAATAGCATTTATTCGGTCTTGTTGCATTTGCAGTAATATTTTTGAATGGTTAGACTCAATCATGCAGGAAAATAAGCACAAATGGTTGAATTTATAGATTTATATTTAGAATAGTATTTTAAGTCAAATATAAAGCTAATTAAAGCGCGTATGTTTTCTGATATATTTAAGATAAGTGTGTTCAAATTACAGATTTTTAATAACATTATATTTCATGGATAATCGAATAAATGAAAGGTTTCAAATTTTACTGGAATCAAATATATAAAAGTACACAGTATTGATCTTATCACTTCTTTTTCATTTTCTGCACAGTAAAAACTTAATTAGTACTTTAAATTTGTAAGATTATAGATATTTTTACGAGAAACTTTATTTTAATAAAGCCTAGCAATTAAACAAACAGAAGTGTTTTATAAACATTGCTGAAATGTCCATGAAAGATAATTTATTCATATCTATGATGTGCTGCCATCTATATATTAGAGATTTTAACTATATTTTGTAACCAGCTCCACTAGGATTTGAGCCATGGACTAAAAGTTTTTGCATATCTTTAATAATGTACTAAGATAGCGTGATTTTTTATATTTTACCAAAATTTATATATCTAAGATCGAATAAAAAAAAACATTCCAGCGAACATATATGGAAAACAATCTATGTTTTTAGGAGATTAAAAAAAAGTCCGGATTCTTGAATAGAGTGTTTTGTTTAATGTAAGATATCTAGAACATTTATTTTTAATTTTGCTTTAAAATCACTGTTATCATTAGGTAAACGTAGGCTTTTTTCTTATTGATGATAGTAATTGAAATTAAATCTAGTTCTTCAACATTGATCAGATAATAAACACTTCACCGATAAATATATGTTTTCGTGGGAAAACGATATTATCAATGTCGCAACTTTAAATTTGATACAACTTTAGTAAATGGTTTAAGTAGGAAATTTTTCCTATTATAAATGTGGTATCTTGTAATCAAAATTGTGACTATTTTCCTCAAATGTTTCCTGAAAATCTATGCCTGATGGCAATCTAAGTTTTAATCATTTTACGTCAATTACAAGCAGAATTTATCGCAATATTGTTGCTGAAGAGAGTTGAGATGCAGTTGGGGTCCATGCTATCGCGCTGTTTTCGCCATACCTGAACCCTACATTCTGCATGGTGCAATTGAAAATGCTATTCATCAGATCACATGGCCCTTTTCCTGTCATCTACTGTAAATACTTATGCTCCTTTTGCAAGCTGGAGAAGTCTACTCTTGTTCAAGGCTGACAACAGAGGCTTTCGAACAAGTCGCTGGCTCCTATAGCCTATACCAGGGATGGCCATCCTGCGGTTCGCGAACCACATGCAGCTCTTTGAAGGATTATTTGTGGCTCTCGATAAACGCACCAGAGTTCTCTTTTCCTTTTTGTGCTATTATATTTTAAAAAAATTATTATCGTTCCGTATGAGTTTCAAAATGTTTTTTAAATTACTGAGAGCTAATATGAAAGACTAAGTGCAACGTTGTTCAATTTAAGGTGAGTTTTCCATTTCCAATATAATTATGACACAAAAAGCATCGGGAGAATTAGAACTAATTGAGGTGCAAGAAGATCAAGCTCTGCAATTAAAATATAAGTCGACGCCGATTACTGTATTTTGGAAATTTGTACCAGATTCTAAGTATCCTGTATTAAAAAGGGCTGCTTGTCGAATGATTTCAATATTCGGAACAACGTAATCAAGTGAATAATTTTATTCCACTTTAAAATTAGTAAAATCCAAACACCGATCAGTATTAACCAACAAGCATCTCAAAGAATTGCTGAGAAGTGCTGTCACCAATTATTCTCTAAATTTTAAAGAATTATCAAGAGAAGTAAAATAAATGTGTTTAATTTTAAATTCAAAACACATATTTAATACTTTTACTTATATGTTTTCAATAAATATAATTTATGTGAAAAAAATTAATACCTCTTTTGCATACCTTTGAAATACGTATTTAATTGCGGCTAGCGAAAAATTCAAAATTTTGAAAAATGGCTCGACTATGTAGGAGCTTGGCCACCCCTGGGCTTTACAGTGTAATGTGCGGCGCACAGTGCGTTCAGAGACGTTTGCAGTTGCACCTTCATTAAGATTCCCAGCTATTTATTGTTGCTCTTCTGTAAGACTGGAGAACTCTGGCAAGTCTCCTTTCAGGTCGAGTATTCAGTAGCTTGTGACGACCACAAGCCTGACGTTGAGGCCAGGTTTTCTGCTTGGTAGTCCACAATTATAACTGCTGCTCTCGAACACTTCACAAGAGCAGCTGTTTTGCTGATACTGTTTCCGGCGCTTCGAGCGCCTACAATCATCCAGCATTTCAAACTCAGTTAAATCACGTTTTTTTGCTCAGATCTCCGCGCCTAAAACAGTGCAATTGATGGTTCACTTGCCATGATTTTCCTTTTTGTATCTGTTGATTCATGTAAACGTAATTAAATCACAACTTCAGTATATTTTGAAAGAACACCATCTATTTTTATTTACTTACGACTACTACACGAAAGTGTTGCCATGCAGATACAACTAAGTTCTTTTATTTAATCTCGTACTGGCGTGCAACAGTATCTATCTCGCTCTCTAGCGGCAAAACTGTGACGCAATAGCTCATTTTGCATAAAACTGTCAGGTGGCTATAGTAATTTGGCCACTCAATGTACATGTCTTCTTCAGAATCATTCATAGGGCTATATTAATATACCAAATTAAAATAGCAGAAATAAACAGGTTTAGAAGGTTCTTCTAATTGAAATTAGCATTTTTTCTAAATTTTTATTTTATTTTCTCACATTAATTTTTCCTCATTTTAAAAGGAAATGTTGTCTTCACAAAATATATAAGTTGTACCAGTCAGAATTTACTTCTTTGGCTTAAAAATGGGATAAAAACTTTTAATCTATTTCATAAATTTGCATAGTATCTTAAATGTGATGGAATAACTCATTATTTAGATGCTAAAAATTTAGGAATCTAGTGTGCGTGGGGATTTTTATTTTTTTTCCACTAAAAAAAGAGATTGTGTTTGCTTTTTTATATGTTTCTCAGTTAAAAACAAACTGCTCATTATGAAAATTTCAAAGCTGAAGCATATCAGTGTTTATTGTATCAAAAATTTAAAGCATAATTTTTTCAGGTTTTTCAATTTTCCTTTTATAAAGATGTTTCAGAAAATGTATAAGCTACTTTTATAATATTCTTCTTGAATGGTGCATTACAGAGAAATCTAAGCAATACATTCATTTTAAAATATTTTCAAACATTTAATTCGGACCCAATTAATGATATTTACAAAAATTTTCACAACACTAACATTTAAATTTCAAAACTTACAGAAAACTTTAAATTAACTAAGTGCTTAATAGATATTTAAACAATTCTTCTAAGCACTCAAATCTAAAATAAGTTTTATGATCAATGCAATCATTATATTGATTCAGCGAATTGATTTTACATTCGACAAAACTCAGATAGGAATAAATATTTTATGTGTTATCAAAAATAAATGTATATATTCTGATATTTTCAATAAATTTAATTATAACTTAAGAAAATTGAAGTCGTAAATATCAATATTATATTTCGATCTAGTTTCTTGATGTAAAAATAGCTATTCTAAAATAATGAAAAAGGAAGAAAAAAAAAGTAATCGAAGGCAATCTAACCAATGAGGAAAGCCATTAAATTGCAGCATTTATGGACCACTATCCACAAAGTTTAATTAACATGCATGATGAAAAATATAGGAAAGTCAATATACTTTCTGCCTTTAACGGTCGATAGCTTCAGGCAAGTTAAACAGAAGAAAAAACCCCCCAAAAAGTTGATCAAATATATTCTCGATTTTTCAAAAGAAAAGATATCTATTTATAACTAATTTATGTATTGATAACGATTTTTTTAGAATTTTTATAATGATATTAATAATAACTTCAAGGCAAAGCAAAAATTAATTTATTTTTAAATTTAAAAAAAAAAAAAAACTTTTTTAACAAACATTTGTTTGGAAATTTCATTTCTATTTATTTTGAGAATGATACAAAAAGTATGATACAAAAAGTAATTATTAATTTTATTTCCAATGGCTATTTTGTAGAAAGTAGTGTTTAATATAGATCTGGTATGTTTTTAAAACAGCTTTTTTTTGTTTCCCTGCGTAAAAGGCAAAATCTTACATAACATAAATACAGTCATATAATTAAAACACTTTCAAAACAATATTCAAATAAAAAGCTAATTTTTTCATAATTTACAGCTTTGTTTTAATTTTTTAATAAAATTTTATGTAGTTTCAATTGAAATTGCTAATATAAATGTGTACAGAATATCTTCATATTAATACAAATAAAATCCGAATTTAAGACACTTTTATGAAAATAAATTTTATACCTGTCTTTAAATTCAGATTTATTCTTGATTATTCATTGACAAAGTGAATTAAATTTTAAAAAAATGCAAGTGATTTTATTTATTTGTCATGCACTTTTATATAAGAGAAAAGTAAGTCAGTAAAATTCAGTTACATTATTTAATATTTAAAATGTATATTTTTGTGCAACGGCTTGTATCTTTAATTCGCATTTTCAACCTCTATGTCCATTTTTTTAAAGTGAGTTTTGGAGCTAGGTTCATTTTGAAGCCAACTTCCTTTTTTTAAACTCGAATTTTGAGTTATATTCGAAATAAAGAAGTTTAGAAGAAATATACTTTGAAATGTATGTCATGGTGCACAGTGTACGAAACCTTCTGTTCCGAACTAATTGAGTTTTTTTTCAATGTCAAAGGTTTGGGCACTTTATTATAAGTCTTCATATAGCATCGTGCGAATTGGAACCTCTTTACCTCAGCCTGTCAGTGCTGGTTGCTCTGGTGCTGACCATGAGGACAATACCTGAGAGTTGTCACCCTTATGCATTAACTGCAAGGGCGCTCATTCTGACTACTCCAGTTGTCCCAAAAAGTCTTAGAAAAGAAAGAGTTAGAGCACGTCATATGCCATTTCTGCTAAGGCTACTTTGCGTACAGTTATCTTTCAAACAGATACCCAACTCATGGCACAACAAACAGAAAGCTTAAATTAATTTAACCGGACCATCTAAATCCAGTAGAATTAATTCAGTTCCTCCACCCCCAAACTCATTCCGAATTTCATCCTCTGAAAAGTTTTAGCCTGTCGTAAAGAAGCGTCCGAAACTTCAACCCAGTCAAAAGGTTGACAACTAAAAAAAAAGATTCAAAGTTTTCGAAATATTGTCATCAGTCAGCTTTTGATGTTTTAAAGAGGATGGATGATGCTGTAGTGTTGCTTATCGGAGTAGTGTATGGGAAAATATGATTTTTGACGACTTACCCGGAGAGGTAACTTCTAAAAGGTAATGTGAACTTCGATTATCTCTTGGATTTGTCGTTGTATACGTAACATCATCATTGTATACGTAACATCTGACATCAGAGATATTGTTTTCCGATATCACGCTTCATGTTTTGTGCTTTAAGCGGCACATTTAACAGCATCTGGCAATTTTAATTTAGTTTAAGTAGAAGTGATTCGCTTAACCCTTTAGTGAGCCATTTATTTCTAGTAAAGGTAAATTAAATAATTTTTGGAATTGAAATTTATGTAGGAATAGTAATTGATATAAGAAAAGAGAAACTCATTTAGCTTATAAAAAATTAATTTAAATTTTAATGCCATATTTTTTTGATGGTAAATATATTTACCGCGACCTATTAGGAACTTATTGACTTTTATTTTTCTTTACCTTTAAAATTAATTTTATAAATGCTACGAACTTCAGAAGGAATTATACATTTTATAACTTTTATACGCTTTCTTACACTAAAAAATGGTTGCCAGTTTTATTCAAATGCACTTCAAGAAAGCTGAAGTTAATAACAAATGGAAATCTATATAAAAAGTAGTAGAAAAGTTAAAATGGACTTTAAAAATTGGTGGTGAGCATCCTTACCACGGCCTTAGAAAGGGTTAAAGCACTCAAGAGATATTGCGAAATACATATGAATTGAAATTGATAAAAAAGTCTAAAACTTTTACCCTTGTTCGACCAAACTATCGGAAGCGCATTTTTTAGATTGCGGATACCCTCAATTTCTCAGAGTAAAGAAATGTAATCGATACTTATTCAAAGTATTCAAATTTATTCAGGGAAAGTATGTTTTGATGCCTGAATTCGTAACTTTAAATATTTTTGCAATAATTAATTAACATATTTAAGCTTACGCTATCAAACCCATAATATGGCATTGTAGAACTTTAAAGTGCAATCATTAGGTTAAAAATTATTAAAATGTAATTTTTTCACAACTTTTTAAGGCGCTTAATTTAAGAATCGTTTTAGTGTGATATTTAGACTTTGTTTTATACAATAAAAAAGTCTTAAGAGCTAATTATGTAGATTTACTGATATTCTTCTTTATCTAAAAAAATAACAACAAAACAAAGATGCTAATTTGAAAGTAAATTTCAGTCATTAAATAAAATGCTATTAAAATATCTCTTAGAATGCCAGAACTTTTCAGGACCCTTAGATTGAGAATCCTTTTAATAAGAAAATTTGTTTGGCATTAAAAAATCTTAAGTAAGAAATACAATAGATTTCTAACTATTCTCCTTTATCTGAAAACCACCCAACAAAACAAGGTGTTTATTTGAAAGCAAATTTTAAACAAAGAATCAACCGCCTAAAGAAACCATTTTGAAAACCAGAAATAAATTCAACAAAATATATCAAAAACTCAAATTTTTGTTTCGGGAAAAAAATATCTAAAAGTACTACAAGTGCCTTTTATAATACTGAGAAGTATGGGAAAAGAATTCTGATTTATCATAAGTGGAAATCTCTTACGGTAAACAAGTATGGTATTCACAACTTTCCTATGCTTTTTTTACTTTACTTTTATAGCCTCAAACCATTTTGAAGTACTTACTGAATACTTTCAAATATTGTTCAGCATTCTTTTTGAAAATCTTATCCAAGAGCTACGAAGAGAGATGTAAGTGTATAATTCTAACAAATATTTGAAGAAAAAAAAGTAAGATATTATTTGCTTCTTAGGCAAAATTTAAATATTCGTTTTTCTGAGTATGATAGATAGCCATTTTTTTTTAAGTTGAAAGTTTGAGATGTTATTTCAAGTATTGAAAAGAAACACTATTCTGAATCTTTAAAAAAAATAATTTTTAAGAACCAAATTATTTTTTTAAAGCATATAAAGCAATAAGATAAAATGATTTTTCAAATGTGAACTTTTGGAAGAAGTTTTGATAATCACTGTGCATTTACGTGTGAAAGGTACCTTTGTACCTGTAAAAATTAATTACTTTTTCAACGAATTACTTTTTCAACAAATTACTTTTTCAACGAAAACTGTTTCTGACAGGTATATTCCAAACTATGTTGGGGATTTGCATTTTGACTTTATGATATGAAATATAAATTGTTTTGGTACCAATATTCTTGAATTTTTTCTTAGAATTAAGAAGTCAAAACTGCAAAACAACTAGAACAATAAAATGCAGCTTTTTAAATGCAGGAAATATTTTGTTGTAAAAGAAAACTTTTTTATAAAGGCTATATTTATTGATTACATCTCTTTTAAGTTTGACTTAAATACGCATAATATTCATAAAAGTTTAATGATACAAAATAGTCCTTGCTAGAAAATGTTTAACACTATTATAATCGGATTTTAGATAAATGTTTTCAAGCTTTATCTAATAATGCTAATATTTTTTATTCTGATGACTTCTTCTTTTATGTTTTTTTTTTTTACAGAAAACTATGCTATGTTTTTTCTTTACAGAAAACTATGCTTTTTTACAGAAAACTTTGCTAACTGTCCTCAACTTTTATTGAGTCACCAGCTTGTTATCATCTAAGTAAGATAAGTCAGCAATATTGCTAAGTCTGCTTCTTACTTTTGAAATAAACACGTCAGAAAAGTGTAGGAAGAGATAAATTTCACGGAAGTTAGAGTGAGAGAAGGAAGGCAGAATGATGATCCATATTAAACTTAACAAAAAAATTAGGTAGGTAACACTTTATCGCCTCAATGTTGGTAACTACATCATTTTTCTGAGCAAACATGGAAGTAAAAAGGAAATCAGGATGGATTTCCGGCAGTTTTGTTTTCCTAATACTTCCGGAAGATTTCCCAACTGTGAACAATTCTAGAAGGGAACAGAAAAAAAAATAATTATTTTTTTCCAGATGCCAAGCACACATCCTATCCTTCCAGAAAGAAAAACTCAGAGATATTTCCTCCAGAAAGAAACCTTTAGATGCCCCGTAAGCAAGGGTTTAACCTACTTTCTTTCATTAATTGGCTATAGCGAAGGAAAGGATTTGTTGATAATAGAAGAGGTTTAAAAGGATTTACTGGAGATTTCGACTTTAAAACTTAATTTTCTTTCAAAGGATGCCTTTTTAATTTCTTTTTTTTTCGCACAAAACTTATTGTTGATAGAGATTTAGTTTACTTTTCAAGAAGATTTACCACTGATGGAATTAATTGAAGAGTAGTTTTAATAAAAAAAAAATAACGGAACAATGTTCTGTTGAGCAAGAATGTAACTGAAAAATGTTTGAAACTTTTAAAATTATAGTATTATCTAATAAAAAAGAAAAAATATATAGAACTGTCTGAAAATGATGAGTTTATTACTGGGTGGTATTATTTTTATTTTGTTTCGATATCAATTTCGAAGTAAATTTTTAGTGAACTTTGAATTACTTTGTAGTAAATGTGAGGAAATGTATCAAATAGGTTGTTAGTGCTGAAAAAATGTTACACATTCTAGCGCAATGTTTGATGTTATGTAAAATATCGTAAGAATATTTAAAAACGGAATTTAATTTAAATATAGTTTGACATCAGTGCTAAGACTAGATTAATGTACACTGCAAAAAATCCGGATAGAATTACGGTATTAAAATACAGGCACTTTGGGTGCCTTATCCATAAAATTCTATTAAACCGTAAAATATTATACAGTAATTTTTACAGTAATATTTATCTAATTAGAATGATTCAGTGATTCAACTGCAATTATTGCTGTAAAAATTACAGTATATACATTTTTTGTCCCTTAATATGTTCCGGAAAAATGGATTTTACGGTAAAAAGTAACGGCTCCCTTAATTCTTAACTGTACTTTGATCCAGAATTTTTTTACAGTGTATCTGTAATGAAGGAATTATGTTATCTGATACTTGAGGAGTTAAATAGTCATAAAATTTTGGTTGGTTGGTTTTAATACCACTTGCCACACGGGCAAGCCTGCTTGGTGAAACCGAGCAAATTTAAGGCTGAGTGTGCGATTCTTGTTTTTCAGTGGCGCCATCTATGGCCAAGAATTCGACTTCTGCCACATCATACGTCACACCTGATTATAAGGCGGACCCATTCATACATCCATTCATTCATATAAAATTTTGATGCTATAAATAAGAAATATAATCTCAAAAAATGTATACTATCCGCCCAACCAAAGAACTCCTCCGACCGAAGAGTCTGGGGTTGTTTGTAGCCAAGGAAACAGGGAGATTTTGATAATTGTTATCAATCTGGGAAAACGCAGTCCTAAATGCTTACCCAAACATTGAGTTGAAATACTTTATACTTGTAGTCATAGCCACCGATAGTGATGCAGAGAAGATGCGCTCTTTAGTTAGCAAGATAATATGTTACCGTTAATGAAAATGAAAAGTTATACTTTTTTCTCTTGTTCGAACAATTATCACACGATACGTGATTACACATTTATTAAATCTCTGATATAAGTTGAAATATTCAAATTTTGCAGTTAAAAAAATAATAAGTTCAGGATGAATGCGTATTTATTGTCCTTAAAGTATATTTTTAGGGTCTTTGTTAAAAATAAATTTAAAAAAAAGCATGCAATAGGGGTTTAAAATTAATGTTTAAGCGACGGCAAAACAAAATAGCTTTTAAATTGTGTCTTATCTCACTAAAGTTATTGGATTCAAATTAAAGTAAAATTAACTTTGAGAGGCCCACACTTTGGAAAGCTCTCCTTACCAAACTGTGGGGACCTCAGTTTCCAGATTTCGAGTAACCCTTATATTTTGGGAATCAGAAATCTAAAACCGTTGAAAAAAAGGTATGTTTATTCAAAGAAAGTATGTTTTTGAATCTGATTTTGTGTTTCAAAATATCGTCTGCACTGATTAATTTCAATATTTGAGGTCATCCTCTCGAACTTTTAATATTCAGTCCTAGAACGTGAAAATCAGATCATTAGCTAAAAAGTTATTCAATGTGTTCCTTTTTTTGGCTCCCTGTTTTGCTTATAGAATGACTGAATTAAGTTTCTGAAACATGGCATCAACCAAAAATTATTGTATGGTATGACCATCGAATGCAAATAAATTTTTAAGCAGCAAATCAATTAAACTTAAGCTTCAAAACTTATGCTTCAAAACACACAATTCAAGAAATGAAACTGATTTAATAAATGAAATATCGTCTTAATGAATGTATTACTAAATCAAGGAATGAATATTTCTTTTATTCTATTTGTCACAAATACTAATTAATAAAGACTAGTTATTCTTACAACCAGAAAAGTTATGTGGAAGTAGTTTTTTTCCACATAAGCTCAGTAAAATGATATTTCTTAGGATTTATGGAACTAATAAGGTAGGGATTTCTCTTGGGTTGATTGGTTTAGGCAGAAAAATCAAAACCATTCATATCATTTGAGATCTGAAGGCGCCATAGAAAAAAAAAGTGTTTGTTTTTCCGTGTCTAAATAAAATCAATGTAAGTACAAAATAGTGGGAGAGATCTGTTGTTTTTTAACGATCATTTCCGGGTTGGAACTAAAGAATGTATTGCTACGTTGATCATCAAAATTAATTGATATAATATTTAGCGTTGAATGAAATTTATGTAATTTATATAAATTCATACTACAAAATAAATTTAATAAGAAGTAATTTTACCATTTTCTGAAGAAAAAAAACGAATTGTTAAAGTTTACAAAACTGTTTAGGCAATTACAAAAATTAAGACACACATTTTTTTAAAACAATATAAATAGTTATGCGAAATTTTATTTTCTTCCTTTTTATAACTATTAATCTATAAGTTTCACATTATTATTTTTTGTTTGATTATCGTCGCTGATCCAATTTTAAGTTTACAGCTGCTAATGCTGAACTCATTAGCCATGTAATTTTAAAACCCGAACCAGAAGACGAGGGAATTCCTGGATTAAAATTTGGGTGAAATTAGTCTTCGTGGAGGACTTCTTTGATGGAACTAACCCGCATTTGAGTTATACGGAGAGGAAAACCACGAAAACCTCGATGGTTAGCCTGACGACTAAGGAACTCTAACCCACTTTCCGTCTACCCCTGAGGATATTTTACTTCAGCACTGTGGTCAGGGTGAGCCGGGTGAATTATTCGTATCGATCGGTTTCCTCTGAGATGCGAATTCAAATTACCTCATTGGGAAGCGAGCTCTCCCATTATTATTTTTATATTTTGCAATCAGAGCTGAATAGCTAACCCAATTCTTAGTTTACGACTATCAATGTTCAAATCCATAACCTTGTAATTTTAAATCCAATCAAGAAGACAAGGGAACTCTTGGAACAAATATTGGGAAAAATTTGCTTTCATGGATGACTTTTTGATGGAACTAACCCGCATTTGCGTTACTTGGGGAGGAAAACCGCAAAAGCCTCTCACGGTAAGCCTGACGGCAAGGGAACTCAAAACCATGATCTGTATATATATATATATATCGGAGGATATTTTAAGCCATTGTGGTCAATGACGGGTGCGGAATTGCTGGGTTTCGAACCCGATTCACCTCATTTGAAAGCGAGCACTCTATCACCACGGCTCTCACATTATTATTTTATTTTATAACCGTCAATGAACAGCCGACCTAATTCTGGGTTTACGACTACCAATATTTAACTCCGTATCCTTGCAATTTTGATCTCAATCCAGAAGACAAGGGAGCTACCGGATCAGTACCCCCAGGGGTTTTGATTTGTTGTGGGAACTTGGAGGACTTTGCGACCCCGGCAGATTTGACATGCGCCAGTCAATACTTAGTACACTGGAATTTCTCAGACAGCTGTTTTTGAACTCCCGTTCTCACAAACACGGGTTCAACATCCAACCAGGCTATCCAGACACATGGTTTAATTTAGCATTATCAATTAACTTTAATTAAATAAACATTATTTTTTAAATTCTTTTACACGAAAGTACTCTGTTGATATTCGATTGATGCACTGAGAAAAAAAAAACGTGTGGGGAAAACAGCTAGAATACTGTATAATTTATCCGCGGGAACACCATAAAGATTGGTATTTTTCGCTACCAGTTTGGTATTGGTTTTTAATTTTGGCAAATTTAACAGTAAAATATAGTATTTCATGCAATAAAATTTGATAAATGTAACAATATTTGTTAAGTTTATCATGATATCTCAAAACATGGCATAAAGCCATTTATTCGGCTAAATTTACTTTCCAGTTTTGTAAATTTTACTAAAGGTGTGATAATAAAAACTAAAATTTTAACTGTAATTTTCAGAATCAAAGCTTCTTGTTAACTGCTACCATTTGAACACAAAAATTAAATGAAATTTAATTTTTAATACCAATATTAAGTTTTTAGTTTCAGAAATGTCATTTCCAAACTGTGCGGTAAATTTCTCAGAATTGTTTTCTCCGTGTTAATGCTTCTCTTTTCATTTTCAAATAAATCTAAAATTAGACTTTTGCAATTGCTTAGAAGGAAAAATTATGTCTTTGTTTTTTTTTTCTTAAATTGATTTCTGTCAGCAATTACTATAGTAAAAACAGATACAACAAAACATTTGTTTCAAAACCTATGTGAAATATTAGATTTTGGGATATTTATTATTTTTTTTATAATTTAGAGATATTTTAATATATATATATATATATATATATATATATATATATATATATATATATATATATATATATATATATATATATATATATATATATATATATATATATATATATAAATATATATATTTTATAAATATATATATTTTATAAATATATATATTTTAATATATATATTTGTTTTTATAAATATATATATTTATAAAAACTCGAACAGATTTCTTTTCAGCAATTTAATATCCCTTGTAAATTTGTCATTAGTTTTTTTTTCTTTTGGAAGGAATATGTCAATATTTTCATGATTTACTCTTTTTAACAAAATCTAAAGTCGTCTCTAAACCGTATATTTTATTTAAATTTTTTGGCTTTTTGATGTTTGAAAAAAGTAAGAACAAAGTAAAGTTTGTCAAATGTTGTGTAAAGAAATACTTAGGCATCTAAACAAATAATTTTTAAACCTTTCAACTTTCGTGCAAAACGTTGTCTTTAAACGATTTTCAAATAGATTTGTTTTTCAAAGTGACTGATATTTTTAGCTGATTTCATATACACAAATGACAAATGATTTATTAGGTAGTATACATAAAAAAACATTCCACTGTGCCGTTTCTTTGTTCAATTTTGAAACTAAAACAGACATATCTAAGAGCTATAATTTTAAAGCAAATATTTGTTATTTTTTGTATTAAATCAAAAGAACAATGTTATTTATTCTAGAAAATATTAAAACATTATTGAAGTAAAATAATAGCTGTGTGCGAAAAGAAACAAGAGAATTGAAAAAAATATTTACATTTTGAGCTAAATAATAAAAGAGACTTCCATATAAAATGTAAAAATTTTAAAAATTGGCTCTTAAGTTAGCTTACTTGTGTAATTTTAAAAAAAAAAAGTTTAATGCAAGAATAGAAATACGCCCCAAATGAATACTCTTGACAACCCGGTTAAGAGAGTGAAAAAATTAACTGTGTCGTAGTCTTTAAACAAAACCTTTTCTATGAACCTTAAAGATTCATTATTTAAATTACTCATGCGTAAAAAGTAATTAAGAATATTTGAATATTTCCTTTGAATAAAAAAATGTTTCAGACTGAAAATATTTATATTGTCTGAGTTAGTTGTAATATCGCAGTCTAAGGATGAAATTTTTAATCAAAATAAAAAAAGAAGTTATTAGTGACTATTTTAATTGTTGTTTATTAAAAAAATTTATGACATTTTTGTGCTAATTCAAAGTTAAAGAAGACACGGTGTCAATTAAGAAGCACAGTATACGAAAAAATTTAAGTTCCATAAATCAGTAATCTTATCTTTTAATATAAAGACTTGGTTGCATACTCTAAGAAAAAGCATTTCAACGTTAAACCATTATGTCATAAATAGGAGTCATGGTGGCTCAGGGGATGCAGCGTCAGCTTTCTAATGAGGTGAACCGTTTTCGAATTTCAGCGGTAGCTGGTTGATACGAATTCCACTCCCAGCTTCCACCGACCAAAATGCTGACTTGATAAATCAAGGTTTAGAATCAAGGGTTAGAATCCCCTTGCCGTCAAGCTAACCGAGGTAGGTTTTCGTGGCTTTCTTCTCCATGTAACGGAAAGTTGGGTTAGTTCCACTAAAAAGTTCACCACGAAGGGCAAATTTCACCCAATACCTGATCCAGGAGTTCCCTTGTCTTCTGGATAGGATTCAAAATTACTAAGCAACGGAGTTGAACGTTAGTAGTCGTAAATCCAAAACATTGGGTCGGAAGACCTATAGGTCCAATTTTTAAGTGAATTCAGCTGAATTACACAATTTTTTCCCTCAACAATTATTTGCATATCACGAATTATTCCCTGTATTTATACACTGTAAAAAACTGCGGTTCAAATTGAGATAAAGAAAGTACCGGTACTTACCGTAAAATGTAGTTTTACCAGAACGCGTTACGGAGCAAAAAATCCGATATATCGTAATTTTTACACTAATATGAACTGTGCAATCATTTACTATATATATATATATATATATATATATATATATATATATATATATATATATATATATATATATATATATATATATATATATATATATATATATATAACCACTTCAATTTTAAGGCTGAAAATAAAAATAATTTACAGACATTTATTAACATTTATTAAGACAAATTCATAGACATTTATTAATAAATATAACTTTAAACCTCATAGAAACTAAATGAACTAAGAGATATAATTTGTTCAGGCAATGATACTGAATATTATGTAATCCATGCATGTAGTTTTTTCAGTTCGAATTCATAAACACATAAACTTTTTAATTCAATAAGATCAGAGGTGATTATCTCGAAGGGAATTAATCTTGTTGACGCAGATACGTTAACAACACCGGTTCAGGAAATAAGGCTTCTGTTAGATATGCAATGTGAAAAGGATCAATTCGCAGACAGTTTCTGGATTAGACATTTTCACACTAATCGGCGTTTATATAATACTGTAATCAGCTTATTTGGAATACATGAATTCGTATCCCAGAATACTACAAGTTCTTGGCATTAGATTATATTTATTTGGATGGGACTAATGATGTAACATTCAAGGCATTTCTATTTATTTATTATCAGTCATATTGAAAATTGGCTCATTGAAATCTTAGTTATTACTGTGGAATAAGTTACTGTTTTATTTATAAGTTGATTTTGTGTCGAAGTTTGTAGTTTAAATACTTTTTAGTTCATATTCAAATGGGATTAAAGATTCCTGTGTGGAATAGGCCAAATGATACAATAAGCTATCTAATTAATCTTCATATTAAAAAAAATGAATGTTAGTCTTTTCAAGGTTATATCCAATTACGATTGAATTTGTTACAGTTAGATGTACGAGGGTAGTAACTGTCAACATTAGAGCATTTTACTCCAAATCGTTTGAGCGGAATGCTTCCAACAACGATTTTCTAATTAGATATATGCTATAAGATTTTTTCAACTATGATATTTACTGTGACTTCTGCTAGCTTTCAGCTTTAATAAATAAAAAAATAATTTCTCTGAAAGTTTAATGCAAGTTTTTCGTTTTAGATATCATCGATATTTATCATATCATTGGTAGTTATTGTAGAATTTGAAAGTGACGTTGCCGAATTAATATTTTAAAAGTAATGCAAAATTACGTATTTCTTTTGCTTAACGATGTATTTTTGAAAGTATTTCGAAAAATCTAAATAACAGAAATAAACGAAAAAATACATTTGAAGTTGTGAATGCAATGTTATTAAGTTCAGTGTAATAAGTTACGTTCAATTATTTTTTAAGCGAGAAAATTGAGTGTGTCAAATAGCATCATTTTCAAAGATGAATAATATTATGTATAGTTAGTTAACCTTTCTTCTGGTAAATTTAACTTCTAAAGCACGTTATGATTGCTTTATAAAGTAAATCCACTGGAAAATTAATAAACTATTACAAAAATCTTTTCATCTGATTTTTCTTTATTTTTTCTAGTTGCTTTTAGCAAACAACTTCTTCATTCAATGGGAAGAATGTCCACACAGAAGAATAATGCGTATTTAATATAAAAATGTCAAAACATGACAAATTTTTTTAAATTAAAAATTTTTTGTGGTTTTTTATCTTTTACATTTTATTACATTGTATATTTTTGTATCCCAATAGTATCCCTTCCATGAAAGTTTCCAAATTTAGAAGACCCTAAATTTGGAAATTCTCTCTAGAATAAAACAAACCCAAATGCATTTCTTCCCAAATTAGTATCAAAGTAAAGTGGTTTTTAATTATAGAAGATGGGATGCAGCTTTAAAAACATCTACGTTAATAAAAAAAAACAAATTAAAGCAAGAATTATGTCTAAATGCTAAAAAAAAATAATAAGTTACCATTCTAAATATTTGTCAAAATATTTAAAAATACTTTTGATTTTTAAAGAACCAAATATATTTTTACATACTGAAATATTCTTTGAAATTTTCTAAACGTTATTTGCAGTTTCTGAAAGTGACTTCCCTGTTAGACATTTTTAGGTGATTTGAACTGTAATGTATTTCAAAGTCACTGCAATCGTAGTAATTTTGCTAGAATAAAAAAATTACTATCATAGGTTGGTTGTCTCAGGCTAGACGTAGAATATGCCTAGCTTGAGACAACCGACTATATCCTGACTTACTGCCCAATATAAATATGAAATACAAAAAAGAGAAATATCTTCAATAGCTTTATTTTTCAATTCAGAGTAATTAAAGACACGTCCATTCACACAAAGGGCATATGGCTGAAGTTTCCACACTGTAACAAATTCTGGATCAAATTACAGTATAAAGTAATAACAGTTTGGGTGCATCGTCCGTTAAATCCATTTACTGTAAATTCCATTTTACTGTAAAATGTTATGCAGTAATTTTTACAGTTATAATTAAAGTGATTCAATGATTTTACGGTAATTATTACTGAAAAAATCACGGTGTGTTAGATTTTTTGTTCCATTACATGTTTAGGGAAAAATATGACTTTACTGTATTAAGTACCGGCATTATGAGTGGCGGTATATTTTACCGTAAATTGATCCAGAATTTTTTTACAGCACACACCGATTCTATTGAAATGCTTCAGGGGATAATCACAACTGGCCTACATACGATAACAAGAGAGGCTTATATTCGTTGTCTCTTTCGAACACCCATAATGTTGTTTTTTTAACTTTTAACATATTATCATACTTCTCAAGCCTAATTTCACGATGTTATGGTAAAATGTAATCGGAAAAATGGTTCACTTCTGCACTTGATTAAAATAGAAGCACAATGTAAAAATTAAGTTCTCATATTTTGCACAATTTTTTTCGTTTTTAATGAAATCCTTTCCTGGTATATACCCCAAGCAAAAAAGCAAAGTGACGAAATAGCTATCGCCATTTCTTCGAGGAAATGAATTTCATCAAAATTAAAGAAATACATCATTTAATTTTTTTTCCTAAAAAAAAAGGAAAAAAACCTCGTAGCTTCTAATATATCTGACTTTTCTAATGCAACATATAGGTGCGGGCAACATACCGACCAAACAACCCAAGAAAAACAGAGAGATAAATTACGCACATGCCCGATGCGGGAATCGAGCTCGGGATCTTCTCGGTACCAGGCCAATTCTTTGACCTAAATAGAGTCTGTTGACTTATTTTGTCAATTTATTTTTGATCGACTAGTCCTGATTCTAGTAAATAATCTTAATCTATGAGTTGAGGAACTATTTTCGGCAAATTTGTTTTAGTTCACGTTAAGTCAGTATTTCGTAGCTCTGGTTTTTTAATAAATAAATAAAAAAAAAAACTCGTTGCGCCTTGTGTATCTGGCGTTTCATATAATCAATTTATCGTGGACCCCATATAGCTGGTTCAATGTCGCCCAAACAACGCATAAATGATAGATGGAACAGAGAGCTAAATTGAACCCAAAGGGGGATTCGAACACATGCTCTTCCTGGTACGAGGCCACCTCCCTGACAACCATACAGCGGTCGGCATGATTTGTCCCTTTATTTTCTGTTGTCTAGTTTTCATTCTCTTTTCGTCCCCCCCCCCCAATGCACTACGATGAGGTTCGAGATCACAAATCGCATTATTTTGTGACGAAATGATCCTCAAAAATTAAGGATTGATGAATCGTCAGAAGTGAGAGTTGATGATGAAATGACTCTCTGATAATGCAAGTATGTAACGCAGTATAGTTCATGGTTAATATGATTAAATTTGCTATCGATTTTTCAGAGAGTTTTCAACTTTTTTTGATTGAACGTTAATTGTTATTCTGACATAAGCTTTGCATTAAAAGAATGTGTTAATGAATAATTAATTTTAATTAGATGTTAAAAAAAGATAATAATTCAAGCAATGAAAAATTATTTTTGCGACATAAATTTTCAATATAGGGTTATTTTTTTTATCTCAAAGCCTAGACAAGTTTTAAATTTTTTTTGTGAAGTTAGTACACTTGTTTTAATAATTGAGCATACTCTATCACGCGTCTCTTTCATAAATCTTCTTAACAACTCAAGGAATGAATAGTTAATGAGATAATGCGGTAAAAAAAGGAAATAAAAAGAAATTAATTGTCTTCCTACTCTTGGCGTCTAGGGATTAATTATCAGTCGAATTTAAATTTTTAAGGTGGAGAAAAACAACAGAAAATTAGCACTCTATTTTAAGGAAGAACGGTTAATTATGATTATCAAAGAACTACGTCACAAAAAGAAGTAAAAGGTTTATATTTTAAATAAAAATATGTGAAATCTTTATGAAAAGTTTAATAACATTTGAATTATGAAAGAGTAATAAATTTAAACTACTAATTTATGTGTATAAGATACGTTAGAGGTGAAGCTGAGTTTCATTTAGCAGGACTCTAAAAATTAAAAATGTTAATATGATCTGCCTCATATATTAGTTTTATATTAGTTCACAAAATACATGATTGGATGAAACTATAAATACCTAAACATCTTTTCGAAATCAATATTAATCAAAGCAGAAGAATGTACATTTGTAAATATGGCTGTTCATTCAAAGCAACTTATTTCCTTACACAAAAGAAAGTCAAATATAAAAGTAAAAGTAAATGCAAATATTAGGAAGGAGCAAATTTTCAATAAGCTTTATATATTCAAAAATCAAGTGCATTGGCATAGTCGATTTTTATGAAACCTTTAAAGCAAATGTTAAGTCTAGACTTTTCATTTAAAGAAATTTATTTCCCTTAAAACCAAAAGATGGAAAGGTAAAAGTAAATACAAATCTTAAGTAGGAACAAATTTTAAACAAAATTTAAATAAAAAATCAATTGCATTGAAATTGCTGAATTTTATCAAACATTTAAAGTACATGTTAACTCAAACTTATTACCTTACAAAACACAAAGTCAAAGTAGAACCATGAAAGGAAATACAAATATTAACCTTTGAGATGTACTGATGTAAAATATCTCATAATCATCTCATCTGTACCTTTGCTTTGTAATTTTGAATTCAATCCAGAAGACAAGTGAACTTCTGGATTAAGTATTAGGAGAAATTTGCTTTCGTGGAAGACTTTTTAATGTAACCAACCCGCATTTGCGTTACATGGCGAGGAAAAGAACAAAAATCTTCCACGATCAGCCTGATAGCAAGGAGACTCCAACCCATGATCGATCCGTCTACCACCGAGAATATTTTACGTCAGTACTGTGGTCGGTGCGAACTGGGTGCGGAATTCATATCAACCAGTCATTGCTGACGCTTAAACCTGGGGCAAGTCATTGGAGCCGAACACTTTATATCCTGAGCAACCACGACTCTCCCAAACATGATTTGGTCGTTTGGTCACCGCAGGTGGCCAGTCGACCCGCGAAGCGAATTTACGGTTTTTCGTGCCCCTCAGACACGGAAAAAACTCAGCCGTCACCCAGGAGACGCGTGTGCAGTCCTGCACACTTTGATTGCCATTTTTCAACATGATTTGCCATTTTTTATTACTAGTTGACAACACGCGTTCATTTCAAGCTGAACACCGTCTATGAAACTGTTTAATATTTTATTCGAGAGCGCCATTTTAAGATTCCTCAATTCTAAGCTCTGTATCTCGTCCTTCGTATTTTTCTTTTATTTATTCATTTACGATTTCACTAGTCATAAAACGAAGTATTAAATGTTTAAGTTAATTGAAAATTTTATAAAATTACGTAAATGCCAAATAAAGAAATTTATGAAAAATTAGAAAATAATATTGAATAATAATAATAAAATACCAAAATGTAAAATTGACATTTTTAATGGAAAAAATTTGTTTCCATATTTTTGATAATATTTTAAAAATTTGGTAAATGAAGGGGTAAGTAGGAGCTCATTTTTAACGATCCATTTCAGTAAATCTTTATTCATTATATATTTTTTTAAAGATTTATATTCATGTTGTGTGAAGTTTCTTTCTATATCAAAACAAATTAACACCGTTCTCATCACCAGTATCACTGAAACAAAATTTTTAGTGAAACGTACACCCAATTCAAAACTATTGGATTAAATTGCCATAAAATTCTCTATATAACTAAAGAAATGTTTAAGAAACAATCTGATATCTGATAATGAAATCGGTCATTTGTTCGAGTTATTATACGTCATAGTTGAGGATTTTTTGCTAGACGTAAATCAGTTTATCGCAAATAGCTAATAATGGAATAAAAATGCTTAAGTTTATTAAGCTCTTAATTCTAAAAGTGAGTAAAACATCTCTTTTTGTTTAAATTGCAAATTAGTTTTGGAGTCATAAAATAATTAAGTTATTGGTGTTTTAGTTACTGACAATTATAATTAAAATAAGTATTACCGTCAATAATAATAATTACCAATAGTTAACTAATAAAAGAATAATAATTAACTAATAAATAACTAATGCAAATAATAATTAACTAATAATAAAAATAATTAACTTATTTAAAAACGTTTTTATTTCTTATTTTTCGAGATATTTTCTAATATAATTACTTCTAATATAAATGTTATCAAAATAGTAGACGAAGAGGGGGAAATCGAGTGAAACAATTTCTGATGGCAAAAAAGCTCTCGGTCCGAAAAAGGAGCTAAGACCTTTGTAAAGTAATTGTATTAATATTAATAATTAGTCTTAATTGCAATTATGAATCATACGTTAAGTTCACTGTGATTAAGTTATCTACACTATTTTTATATTCTTAAAGAGTCCTATTTTACAATAAGGAATCTAAGAAATAAGTGCGATTTTCCACATTGTTAGGTTAAATTAACTAGGCAACAATTGTGAGCTATAAAAAATTCCTCGTATTTCCCACTTGATTAAGAATTCGTTCCTCTTGCAAAGATTTAAATATATTCCAACTACAATTTAAAACACAAACTCTAATATTCTACTTTTTACAAATCTTGGAAACTAAAACTGTTACATTTAAAAGAAGGAAATTTATTATTTATGAAGCAATTTTCCAGTTTAATTACCCGACACATTTCTAAAATGAAATATATTTCCCAGCAAAGCTCTGCTTTACGCCAACTGCGAACGCATCAAAGAAGGATCTTTAAATAACACACAGAAAAAATTAACTTACCTCATAAATGTTTGCTGCCAGTTCCATAAATGTTTCCTTAAGTATTAATGGGTACGAAGTAGATCGTTTTGAAATTTCAAATATTTTTTCCTTCTTTGGTTGAAGCTTAAAACTAATCTTCAGAATAATAAAGTTAGCACGTGTATTCTCTGTATTTTATTTCAAGATTCTTGCATGGAAATGAAAGTATTAAATTAAAATAATGAGGAATTCTTAACAAATTAAAATTTACTTATATGCGAGTGTTTCCACTAAATATTATCGATCCAAATATTTGTTGGGAACTAATAACAATATCTTTGTTGTGTGAAAAACGTCTAACTATAAATAAAAATAGAATGATGGTGTCGCATAATCCAATGAAATCTTTGACAATACGAAAGTGTTACGCTTCAAATGCGTACCAGTGAAATAAAAAATAGCCATTATAAAATAATAGATCTTGCTAGATTCATCAGGGAAATTCTTAGACATAGAAATCGCATTAAGTGAATAATTATTATGGAAAATTATTATCGATAATTATACGTCGAAAATTAGTTTTACTCCCAGAAACAACAATTATTGCGAAGCAATCATTGGTCAGTGGCAGTAAATAAGGGTCTTCAGTGGCAGTAAATAAGCCTTCTAGTAACTCATAAAATGTTTTTTCTTGTAATCTCGCGCTTATTTTATTTCAAATATTATAAATTTTTTAGCATGCTTTGATCGTACTATTGCGGAGATCATCAGGATATAAACGAAAATGATCTAAAACTGATGATATCACACAGAAAGCAAAGTTCTCTCTCTCTCGTATGCCTGTTAAGACAGAAAGGAGTGCGACTGTTATTATTTTCCAGTGGCGCCATCTATGGCCAAGAATTCGACTTCTGCCACACCCGTACGTCATACCCATTTATAGGGCGGATCCATTCATACATCCATTCAATCATCGACAGATCGTAATTTTGACCAGAATCAGAGAATGATCAATCACTAATCCAGTACCCCCTGAGGTATTGATTTGTAATGGGAACATAGAGGACTTTGCGACTCGACACATTTAACGTGTACCAGTCACCATTTACTACACGGGAAGTCTTTGGCAGGCGAGGATCGAACTCACAAACTCTCTGACATGGGCCCAGCTCTCTACCCACCAGGTTATCCCGGGCAAAAAGCAAAGTTGCTAGTAAGAAGTAACTTAAAAACATGACAGGTTAAGTTGGCATCCTTGGACCACAGTTATTTACAGCTAATAATATAAATTGATTTTCAGTTACTGACCCAAAGTATTATTTTTTTAAAAAAAATAAATAAATATTTGAAAATACGGTATACTTGAAACATCGTAACTTGTTGACGTTCATCGTATTAATGAACTGCTGCTATTCCGAGTCATTATATGCATGCATATTACTATTTAAATATTTTATGTGTTTTAGAGAAAAAGAATTTAAAATTCTTTATCTCTTTATATTAGAACTAATGCAAGCAAACTTACATAATTTAAAAAGAAAATTTTGTACTTTCATTGTTGCATTTTTCATCACGACATTTATTGTCAATTTAATAATTGATTATTTATTTAAATACGCTATCTCTAAATGTTCGCCAATTATAAAAAAAAATGAGTTAAACCCTTGATAATGAATAAAAAAAATATGCATAGGGCACAAATAATTTCTAATTAAAAATTCATGATTCATTCAGAAAATAAAATTTGCATGTGAATGATTAATTGAATTGCATTTCTATTTGAAAAAGCATTAATTTTAGTATTTTTCGTGAATTATCTGTTTAATTAATGAAACAGCTTAAGACAAACACAAGCAGTGTCAAAAATATTTATTTTTCCTTCAGACTCGTATTTGCAAACCCATAGGAACACGTTAAGAAAAAAGTATAATACAATAATCGAAACAGAAGAAGAAATCTTAGAAGATTAAGTAGACTAATATTTAATCAGTTAATGTTTTTACTTTCCCAATTATAAATTCAAAGTAAGCAGTGTTTGTAGAAATTTTTAAATCAAATTTCAGAAGAAAAAAAAATATTACTCTTTTATCGAACCATTTTTAGCAAGAATAGAATAACAATTAAACAATTTTCAAGAGAAATGATTTATAAAATATTTTTTATTCATCAGATGCATAAAATTCAAATTTAACTCAATGCGAATTTATACTTGAAGGATACAAAGCAAAATAGTTTGAAATTTTAAGGTAATTTTTGTAATACTGATAATCTGCTCATAAATTACAGACGCTTTCATCAGTATGTTTACAAATAATATAGTTAAAATAAAATATTGAATTGTTTTTAAGAAAGTTGCACAGTGAGATGCAACGCATTACGTTTTTTCCCCATACAATCTTCTCATTTACGTCTGGAAAGTCTTGAAAATGGGTGCCTGTTTTCGAGAGCTGGATTGCTATTTCCAATTTGCATATTTAGGAAGCAAATGAAGTTCTTAATCAAGTACTAACTTGCCAGTTTTGCTTCCTGATATTATTTATTTAAAGTCGAAATATGAGTCCGATTTCTGCACGTAGACTGTTATCTATAGTTGAATAAATTTAATTATATACTTTATTCAGATAGTATCAATGTTAAAAGATATGAAAAATATAGTTTTCAATTCTGTAAAATTTGTAACTATTGTTAATATATATTTATTATTACAATAAGTATCTAAGTGTACTATATTAAAGAAACAAATAAAAAAAAGTAGGTTGGGTAGATAGGGGGTTGGATTCATGTCAAAAGGGTCGTGAGTTCGATACCCACATGCCGTAGACTACGCGTGTTGTAAATGGTGACTGATGCACGTTAAATCAGTCGGAGCAAGCGAAAAACATACCATCTGTCTTAAACTTGCTTGGTTTCACTGCGAAAACTTGCTAGTATTGACTAGTGGCATTAGAAAAGCCGGGATAATCTGGTTGGTAGGCAACTGGGCCGATGTCCAAGAGGCCGTGGGTTCAATCCCCACCGGGCGAAGACTCCCGTGGTTTTAAATGGTGACTGATGCACGTTAAATCTGTCGAGTCACAAAGTCATCCATTTTACCATTACAAATCATATCTCCGGTTGAGCAATGGCCTGTGCAATTGCCACCTTTGAATAAAACACAGAACAGACACATCAATCTGAAGCTGGGTGGGCTAGGTGGGGAGAATAGAACCCCAGTCACTCACAAAGACAACCCAATGCTATAACTACTAAGAAATCCAAGCTCAAAATTTCAAAGAAATTACTTTTACTTGAACCTTTTGACACCGATGTGCCACTTGTATATTTATTTTCTGACTATATTCTAAAAATAAAAACATTCTAATAGCTACAAAAAATATAATAATAATGTGCTAGATTATCGAAATTATAATTTGTACTAAAATATAAAACATAAGAAGAGTAGTTTTTATTTACATTCAAGAATTTTTTATTTCATTCATATTAAAAAATTATCAGTAATTGATTCAGTTAATTAAAGAAATTTTAGCAATAACTGTAACTATTATATTACCTTTATTAAATTAAACAATAAATGTTTCCATTGAATCTAAATTACAAATAAGTGCAAGTTCAAAAAATTATTGACCGACAGATTTTACCTTTAAGGCTACCAGTGTTTCATCACTACCTCATAAAAGAGAGAAGGTGCGGGTTACCATAAACAAGAAATTTAATCCCGTATTAGTCCAAACGTAGTGAGTCCCGAAGTGGACTGCTCGTAAGGACACGATTTCCAGTAGAACGCTAAAGTCAAGCGTCACAGGCTGCGGTCAGTGAGCTGGTGGGTGACCACTTTGATCAACCTGAGTAGGGACCAAAGGTGAGCAGCATCGGTTCTCTCTTTACTGTTCTATCGCGCAGATAGTAACGCAAAGTTGGGGAGTCATTCCCTCTGCAGAGGAACCAAATTGCGATGGCATGTCTTCGGATCATCCTCAGGGTTGTTTCCCAGACCACCGCCAATAGCCCATTGTGCAGCTCTAGTGTGACTCCAAGGAAGTACCTATCTGCCTAACAAAAGTGACGACAATTTTCGTATTTGTCCCCATTGAGCAGCTAAGTATCTGGAAACGTAGTAATATATTTTTATTTTTTATTTTTTCTCGACTGCTCAGCTTATTTCCATGGCGTCGGACTACTTAATTGATCTGTGCTGCGGCCTTCTCTCTTCTAGGAGGTGTTGGTTTCATTCTGTATTTCATAACCCTAAATTATCAAATTGCTAAATATAATATTAATAACTTATTTTGACCTAAATTAATACAAAATAATAAAATAATGTGTAATAAAAACTCTGCTTCAAGGGATTAACTATAAGCTGAATAAAATTCGTCAATTTTGATCTTGCTCAAAACGTTCTTAGAACAGTAAAGATATAAAAACTACTTTGGTTTACACATCTTTGCTCTTCAGTGATTTTGTTTGCAGAAAAAAACCCACCTTTTTTCCTATGGGAAATTTACGAAGGGAATAACTAATGAAGTTTATTGTAGAAAACACAATTTTTACCGATTACACACCGAGAAAATATTTATCTTATCTTGAACAATAATCTTATCTTAAACAATGAAATATCAATAACAATAATAAGAATCAACTGCTTCGATATGAACTAATCTATTTTTTTTTTTTTTTTGTATAACCAGAAATATTTTTATAACTTTTGCGGAAAAGTTATGTTAAAAAATATTTTACTTCTTCATATGTTTATCATCATTTTACAACTAATAAAATCTAAAAAATAATTTTAAGAATTTTTTTCAGAATGTATGAAAAAATATTTCTAGAATTCATTTAATAAATTGCGCATGTTCGTAATAAAATGATTCCAGTCATTTGTAATTTTTTTACCCGTAAACCTCTGGTAAAAACGCGGCTTATTTTGAACGTGTTGCATCATGTTGAAGATGTCGTAAAACATGATAGTAATCGTAAAATTCATGGGTAAATATGCTAATTAAAAATACTCATAAAACACACTACATTTATTGAGAACGTATTTCAGTACAACGGTGACTAAATTAAATTACTTTTTTTACGAGAAGTTTTGATTAATTTGCTGTTAAAACCCGATGACAATAAAGAATATCTTTTAATAAATAAGAAAAAAGGATTTTATTAATTCTAATATAAATAAATTTTTATTTTCTGCTCTTAAACTGATTTTTAAATTTTATATTTTATTTTCTAAACAAATATTGCAGATTATTAATTATTAAAAGATTAATATTTATTAAAGGAATATATATTTCGTATTTTTAGCGTCTTTATTTTTCTTTTATCTAATTTTGAAATATTTTTCTGTAGTCTGCAATAATTATCTGGAGTGTTGACAATTTTGAGTACATGTATAGATAATAAAACATCTCGTACAAATCCCCTCAGAAAACTATGAGTGTGTTAGATGTTTTTTTTTCTTCTTATATATAACTAAAATATATCTTGCTGTTTGATATTTTTATTTCTCACTTCCCTATTTTGAATATTTTAGAAACACATTTAATATAAACTATCAAAATATAAATAAATCAAGTAAATAAATAAATAACTTAAACCCTTTAAATTTAGAACTGTATATATAATCCGAAAAATGATAGAAAATACAAAGAAGTAAATAAAATCAATATAAGCTTTAAATTTTAATATGTATGCTTTAATGTCTATGCTTTAAGTTCATTGTCTAAACTAACCGTTTCTTTTCATTGTTGCTAAGGGACTTCCCTAAAGCTAGAACAAAAAAAGAGTTTGGAAAATGCGTTGTGATCACATCACAAGGGACTGTTTTTATGTTTTATATGTTTATGAATTAAAGATTCAAAATAAACCTGTAGAGCATTAAGTACTAATTAAAAACTAAATTAGTCTATAATTTGGAGTCTATCTCAATATCACTGTAAAGTAACAATTCACCACTACCGAGGCTACGTCAGCCTTTATGCATGGTTTTTATAAATTGCATTTTTATTGTAAATTTTGGTAAAGTTTTCCATTAAAATATTTTATGTTGGACATCTGATCAAATTCTGAATAAAACTTATTGGTTTGTAATCTTTTTATCAAAAAATACTTAATTATAAATCTATATTCCCAATTTAACATTAGTCAAAATTCACTGGAATTTACTTTTTTATCGGATCTATATTCTAATCTATCTATATTCTTATCGGATTTATTTTTATCGAATCTATATCGGATCAATCTATATAAATTTATATTCCCAATTTATCTTTGTCAAAATTTATAGGAATTTACTTTTTATCGGATCTATATTCTTATATATCTATATTCCTATCGGATCTATATTGGATATATCTTTATAAATTTATATTCCCGATTTATATTTGTCAAAATATATTTATCTGGAATTTACTTTTTATCGGATCTATATTCTTATCTATCTATATTCCTATCGGATCTATTTTTATCGGATCTGTCTAAATAAATTTATATTCCCAATTTATATTTGTCAAAATTTACTGGAATTTACTTTTTATCGGATCCATGTTAGTGCAGTTGGTTTGTCGTCGGCCTTCTGAGCCCAAGTCTGCAGGTTCGATCCCCGGCCCAGTCACCGGATTTTCGGGATGCAGAAAATCCTCAGCGGCCATGTCGTATGATTATGCGGCATGTAAAAGATCCCTGAAGTGCCTTATTGGCTCTTGGCATTTCCGGCAAAATTAAATTCGTAGTGCACTTTAGCATCCAAAATAGAGTTTCGGTGCTGCCATCTAGTGTGGCAGAAACTAGACGTCCAAATCAACATGACCAACGGTATCTCACCCATTGTGGTGGTCCTGAAAAAGTGGATACCACATCTGGAGAACGCACTAGGTCTGCTCATCGGCAAGACCGATTGTGCAGCTCATTGGAAATATAAAAAAAATGTTCTTATCTATCCATATTCCTGTAGGATATATATTTCTTCCGGATCTATCTATATAAATTTATTTTCCCAATTTATATTTGTCAAAATGTACTGCAATTTACGTTATATTGGAACTATATTCTTTGCTATCTATATTCCTATCGGATCTACATTGGATCTATCTATACAAATCTATATTCCCAATTTACATTTGTCAAAATTCACGGGAATTTACTTCTTAGTGAGCATCCGGTTTTTCAGTTTACGCCTAATCAGATTGATACTGAGTACGTGAAAAAAATTATCTTGAGATGGTTAGCTACATTTACTATACTTAGGATTACTATCCAGGGTAAAAATAAACAAAATGTTGGAATTTGATTCCGTAGCTATTAGTTTCGAAAAAATACTGAAACTGAAATTGGAAGAATAGGGGATAAAGTTTCAAACCTTATGAAAGAAAATTTTCTTTAACGAACGTTTTGCAATCACAAAAATACACTCCATTATGTACAGTGCTTAAGACTATAATAATGAAAAATAATTCTTTTTTTATCGTCTGCGTCGTGATAAAAGTAAAGGAAGGTGGTAAAGAGGATAAAAGATAAAAACACATAATTCGTTAAAGTGATTGTTATCAAATATTTCTAAAATGTTACATCAAACAGCGCCGTATTCAAAAGTGTACATCAATTTTTAATAAAAAAAAATAGATGAAAAAGTTAAAAATCTATGCTGTTTTTTAGTATACATTTTAAAAACTGGCAAACTTATAAACGAGTTTTAAGTTTAAAAGCAAAATTTAAACCAAAGTAGCTTTGATTTATTTATTAGATTTGACAGAAAAATACTTAGCTAAATTTAATACTTACACAAAGTTAAGTTTAGAAATTTTCTTAACTATATTTACTACTTTTTATTACGAAAAAAATGTGAATCTCTTGCCAAAATATGAATGGTTAATGTTCAAAAGCTGTATATTTGTATTATCGTGGGTGATCTAAGATTTCGTAATTCAATTTCCACTTACTTCGTTCTGTTAACACTAACTCCGCAGTTTTCAACCAGGTGGAGCTGTAAGTGGTTTCTTCGATGTAGCTCATAGCCACTTTACCATGCCTTAATGCCATTCTTACAACCATAGTTGAAGTCATTCTTAAGTTCCAAGTGTGGATACTGTTTTTCAATGAGCATCTGACAAGCATAACCAACAACTATTTATTAGAAAAAGTAGTAAGAAATTCATTTTTAATTTCGGTTTTAATTTTTTTACGATAGGTGCATATTTTCTCTAAACGCGAAAACGTACTGTCGTACAAAATGCATTATGTACTGACAAATACAAAAGTACTGACTCAAATTTAAATAAATGAGATATAAAACTAGAACAAGCGTTATAAATAAATGTAGTAAATATTAATCTTCGCTAACTTACCATTAAAAACAGGAAATTTGCAACGTTTTTTTAAACATTAAGTGAATTACTTTAAGTAAAACGAGTTAATCTAGGACAGTTTGATAAATAAGATAACTAAACAAATCAACAACTTTTTTTGCAAAAAAATAACTTAATTAGATTATTTTCCTAATTAAAAGTTGGAGGGAATTAAAGTGAAAGTAATTAAAGATCTAAACATGTTTTTCGTACACAATTAACCATGTTTTGCAAAATATATGAGTAGTTCAATAAAAATGATCAGCATTTTTTTTTTACAAAAAGTTATTTAATTTCATTAATTTACTTTTGCATTAGTTTTTGAAAAAAAAAAAGTTTTTACAAAATTTTTGATAATATGTTTCGCACATCTTTCTTAAAATATTAGCGAATTAATGTAAAAATAAAACTATTCAACAGACTAAGATTGAAAGAAAAAAGTTATTATGGTTGAAAAAAAAGGAGACGCAATGGCTTAAACTAGTAATTTAATAACTATTTGTGCCCATGGAAATAGGAAAACTTAAGTTTATTCCATTAAGTGATGGAAGCGAAATTACCTTTAAAAGCCTTTGCTCCTTTATTCGCTTACTAGTAATTTTGTCTTAAACTCTAAAAAATTTACATTTAATGATTAAATAACAATTCTTGATGCTTAAGGGGTTTTCTTAAAATAATGCTTTTGAACAATTGACGATTTTATATCATAGCATATTCTGAAAGTATGCATTCTTTGTAAAATTGAGAATATATTCTTTCCTATGAAACATTTAGTAATAATTTATCAAAAATAACGATGTGAATATTCATACAAAAGCTATCCAAGCAAGCATTGTGATAGGAATAAGCCGATCGGACAGTGTAGGGGTCCGGGAACTGGCCTTGCATCGGAAAGGTTCTGGGTTCGAGTCCTGGGCAAGGCATGGATGTTCTTTCATTCTCTGTCCTTACTGTGGGAACAACGTTGGCCCACCTAATCCAGTGCCCCTGAAAGAGTGGCCAACAAATCTGCCCTGTTAATGCCTGAAATAACGAATGCACAGGTTGGCATTGGAAATAAAAATTTTTTTTTACAGAAATAAAGCATTATTTTGTGAAATGCAATAGAAATATTTGACTACATATAGAGAACAGGGTTGAGTTATCAAAATTTATATTATTAATTTATATTTATATTATATAGCATATAAAAATGAATGTCTGTCTGTCGGTGTCGGTTTTTTTATAAACTCCTAAACCATCCAACCGAGGGTGATGAATTGATTTACTGACAGTACGATTGTATGGTGAAAGTTACTGTCGACAGTAGAATATCCCACTACAAACCGTTTGAGAGGGATGAAAAAAAAAACGAATGTAATTGTTTTAGAAAAATCCCTTGATCAAAATTAAATTGCAGGCATTCCTATGCAGGCATTGCAGGTATAAAAATATTCCAGTATAAGAAATATAAAGGATTAACTGTATAGATATATAATATAAACCTGGGTGAACTGCGGCAAGCCAGGACACAAATTGAATGAATGCAAAGATAAAAGCAGCTGTGCAAACTGCACAACAGCGAGCGAGATATACGGATTGAGACTGAATACGAACCATCCAGCAAATAGAATGAGTTGTCCGGCGAACCAAAGAGAGCTCGACAGGCTAAGGACGAGGATCCACTACCAGGATCTGCACCAAACTCTAACCAAATTTTACATTTTGCTACGCCATTACCTTTGTAAGCTGATTATGGCGTCCCAATGTGAACTCAAATTGAGTATTTTTCTAACACTTTTCAACCATTGATTGTTATTATTTTCTGCCTCTAAGTGTAGGCCTTTTGTCTGTTCTGGTTTTTAATAAAATAAAGCATCAGTTTGGCTCTTTCCGGTCAGAGGATGCCCCGATGGGTCGTGGTGTGGCGGTTGTCCCTCGGCGCCACACTCCCAGTGAATCGTTTGCAGCTGAGCTTGTCCCCTTCGGCCTCCTCTGTTCATCGAACGATTGTGTTTCTTTTTGTCAGGCGTGACTCGGGGCCATTGAACCTCGTGTCCATCCACCACTGGGTCCACCGACTGATTCGAGGATTGTCACATTTGACAGTCAACAGTATTACCTGGATGCTCCTAATGGGAGCGGGTCAAGCCTTGCTTAGTAATAAGTAGGGGAGAGTGGGGTCAATTGTAACAGGGTACGATTGTAACAGAGCAAAAATTTCGAGTGTCGGGTTCTAGATTTGGTTCCTAGGTGGCGCACAAGGTGTATTTAATAAATCTACATGTACACCCCTGATGGCAACCATTTTTATGTACTTTTGAAAGAGTTACATCACAAAAGATATTTTCACGCCACGCAAGTACTTTTTTTGGTATTGGAATATTATATTGTAACAAAGTAATTTTGTTTAAACAAATAAAAATTAGTATCCTAATATGTAAGTGGACACTTTAATTAATATTTCAATAAAAAAAAAGATTAGTTTTGCTAATTAACTAGCATTGTTTTTAACAAATGAAGCTGAAATGGCGTCTGGGGGACAATTGTAACAATAAGTAAAGGGACGATTGTAACAGCTGAAAATAAATAATCTTATGTTTACAAACCATTACTTAACTCTTTAAGAACCACCAATAGTTTCCTATATCATTTATATTCTGCTGCATGTGCATTATTTTATTTGTCACCTTTCACAGCATAAATTAAAATTTTTAACCCCTTAAAGTTAAAAGTTTAACCCTTTAGGTTTCTGCTCATTATTATTTTTACTCCTAAAATATCACTACTATTTTGATCAATAAAAAATATATCACAACTATGATAATATGTATAATTAACTATATTTTAGTTGAATTTATGAACTGTTACAATTGACCCCGTAAGTGGGGACAATTGTAACAACTGCACGACTGTCAAAAATTGTTAATAACTAATATAATAATATTTAAAATCAGGTATTTATTTTTTTTCTAGTAAGGGATAGTCTACTTTACTCGTCTGTCAATTAATACTAATAATATGTTGGATTTTTTGTTAGTTAAAAATAGTTAAGTAAAAAATGTTACTATTGACCCCACTCTTCCCTACTAATTGAAAAAAACAAGCTAAGTACTCTATAAAGCAAAATTAATGGAGAAAAAAATACTAATTAGTGTTGAAGAATTATATAATTCGATTGACGCTAATGATGCTTAATTAATTTTTATGATAGTTACTACTGGTATTAACCTGTTGCTTACGGCTCATGATAGCACCTGCAATTTAGGATTTTCAGTTGTACCAGCCGTGAAGTTAAGGTAATTGATCCAATTTTAATAGTCACCAAATGTACTAAGTGCCATGTATTTAAACAAAATTTTCAACAATTCTTCTCATTAAAATATTAGGAACATAATTTCCAGATTGCAGCTACTTCCCTGGTTTAGGTAGTCAAAAATCCAAAACTAAAAAATATACATGCAGAGAGAGTTCCTTTCTGCCTGTTTTCGTGACTTGAAACATCATATGCACAAATTAATAAGCGTGTTTAGGGTAGATCCTTTAATCTCTTAAGTTTGCGTGTTTATGTAACATTCCGATCACAAGGTCAAAAGTTATTAAAATATTCCATTTTGTACTTTTTGAGCAATACAATCGGAGCTATACCAATACTCTACATATTCTAGCATAATTTTTTTACTTGGCATTCTAAAAACATAAATTTCTATAAACTCGGTGAATTATATTTAGGTTTTTCTAGTGTTTCATTTTGTAATGTTGAGCATCGAACGAAGACTGAGACCTTGAAATAGTAAAAGCGTTTTTCACCAAAATTGGATTTTTACATTCTTTAGTCAAAGAGAAAATGGAACGCAGACGAAATTGAAAGAAATCATTTATTAAAAAAAAGGCAATAAATCATTCCTGTTTCAGAAAATAAATCGAAAAAAACTCTTCTGATGTTTAATGTTTTATTTAAACATTTTAAATGAGGAAATATCTCGAGCAAGTTTTGAAATTTAGAAATAATACATAGATATATTCATTTTATTTTCCCATTTGTGAACAATACTCCAAAAAAAAAGGGAAAAAAACGGACCACCCGGAATAACTTTTGATCTAATGATTAAATATTCACGTTTTAGGACTTAATCGTAATGGCTCTCGGGGGTGTTCTCAAATATGCTTATTAATAATTGCAGACGATATTTTAAGTTACGAAATCAGGCACAATAATTTTCTCTGAATGAAAACAGACGCATTTTCTCTGAATGAAAACATAATTTTACTATGGGTTCGGATTTAAAACCCCTAAAATATGGAGGGTAGCCGCAATCTGGGTAACATGATCCCAATACAAAAGTAAGATAAAACAACGTTTAAGAGCACAAAAAATAATTATTTTTTGTACTCTTAAACGTTGTTTTACCTTACTTTTGTATTTCAGCACAAAGGTCGCCCTCATGTGTATTTATGATCCCAATAGTTTCGTCAGGAGAGAGCAACGAAGTTTGAACCTTTCAATGTTTATTTTAGTTTTTGCGTGTTTCGCTACTTCTAGAGAACTTTTTTAAGTTCATTGAAACATTTTAGCATACCATTATAAAATTCGTTTATCCAAAGATAATTTCATGGAAAAAATAACTTTCGGTAAATAGTTATTATTTTCCATTACTTTATTTCAGATTAGTCGAAAAATTTTTTAAATGTCAAGTTTACAATTTTTTGCATCATTTTAAGGAATATAATTTTGCATGGCAAAATACAAAGTTTGAGCGAAATGGGATGAATAGTTTCTGATCAACTGAATTGCAAAAAAGTCAAATATTTAAAATTCGATTTCTCAGGAACCATTTAACCGATTTGCTCAAATTTTGTATTTTGCATTGTAAAATTACGTACTTTGAAATGATGCGAAGAATTGTATACCCTGCAATTAAGTTTTTTTTAAAAATAATATTTAATAAAATAATAAAAAATAATAAATAATTGCTAAAATATGTTTTTTGAAGGGAATTTTCTTTGGATAAACGAGTTTTATAATCCTGAGCAAAATTTTTTCAATTTTTTTAAAAACTTTACGTGATAATGGCGAAATATGTAAAAAGTAAAATTAATATTAAGAGCTCCAAACTTTGAATCATTCTCCTGATCAAATTATGGGGACCATATTGACCCCCTAAATTTTGAGGATTAGAAATCCGAATCCGTTAAAAAAATAGGTAGGTTTATTTACGTTTCTGAAATACGTTTTTGAGTCTGATTTCGTAACTAAAAGTATCGTCTGCACTTATTAGTTAGCATGTTTTAAGTCTCCCCCTCGAAACGTTAAAATTGAGTCCTACAAACGTGAACATCCAATCATTAAATCAAGAATTGTTCTGGGTGTTCCGTTTGTTTTTTGGCGCACTGTACATTATTTAGAATATATCATTTTCAATTTAAGATTGAAATGCATTACTCATAAGTGCACTGTTAAAAATTTCTTGGTTAAATAGCGATATATTTAATTGTTCTTTTAACATACTCATCCCGAACAGCCAAGGGAAAATTAAAATGATAGAATATTCAAACTGTTGCCTGTGAGAAAAATAGTTTATTGACTCACTTCATTTAAGGCGTTTTAAGGACCTGAATTTATCCGCACGAGCTAGATACACAGCCAGAGAATCGTGCACACGTTCTTCGAAGCTAAGCCATGAGATAAGAATTTCTAATTCTTATTTTTATTTTTAATCATCAAATGCCCAATTTGATAGTAGATGCCTGATAATCTGTATAGTAATCAGTGCATGGTGACCGCCTTATGAAGCCACTTTGTTCCATGCAAACGAGTACATACATTAGCAGTGAGGGCCATTCTGTCAATATAATGACCAGTCGAAAGAGTGTTTGAATCTCAGCGTTGAGAACACAATAATAAACCCATTTCTTCAAAACAAGAGAAATTTCCTGCGTTCTGCACTCCACAAAAGGCGACTCTGTACTTTTGAAATACGAAACTCCCAATCAAGCATCCATGACAGCATCATCAGAAAAGTCTAGTATTTATCATCTTTCACGATAGATGGCGCCACTAGATAAGTTAAATTCCACGGTTCACACAACACTGTTCAACCATAAAATAATTCCAATAACCAATCAAACTAAATTTTTTGGCTTTGGAACCATGCAAGTTGCTAAGTTGCTAAAACGCTAGTACGTATATATCAATAAAACCGATGATATTTCTTTTCTCGCGTTGGCAACAGTTTTCATTTTTAATTGATAGGATTCGGCGAGCAAGAGCACGTAGTGAGCATCATATGGCTAATCTATATTATATAAAACGCTAATACGTTTTAATTGATAGGATTCGGCGCGTAAGAGCACGTAGTGAGTATCATATGTCTAATCGGGTTAATTCTCACCGAATTATCAAAAACATTCTCACAAAATTATCTTCATCGAAGCCGATGCTTTACATCCGGAGTTCAGTACTATTTCATATTGTTTTACAACACATGGTTTTAGCCCTCTGGTGGGAAAGACTTTAAAACAAAACTTACAAAAGTTACTTTTCTCAAGAACTGAAATTTAGAATAGTGTGATTAAGAAAAATATGCGAACTGTTTTCAATTTCAAATTAATATTGAAATGCACAAGTTTAGAATTTTCTACGGTGAAAAGTTTTCGGAATTTCAGTGTTCAAAAAAGTATACAAAAGCTAGACGTTAAGAACGTATCCAATGAGCGAGCAAAGCGAGCATCGGATTGCGAAGCAATCCGAAATAAACTGCGAAAGCAGTTCCGGGGGTTGGCGAACGCCAGCGAGCAGGGGGCGAAGCCTCCTAGTTTTAGAATAAAATTATAACTGTGTGTGTTGCTCCGTAAAGTGAAAGGAATATAAGATTAACTCTGTATATTATTCGTCTATTAAGATGTAATCATTAATCAAAATTAGATTTATACGATTATGTGATTGAATTCTTAACCATCGGTGTTGAAATTTTTAAATAAATTGACTGTTGTTTTGTTGCTAGTATCGCAAATAAGCAAATTCGTACATTTAAATTTTTGCTTTTTTTGTGGTAATTAAATTTTTTAAACTAAGATATTACTAACAATCAAATAAGTTTAAAAAAAGTCGATTCGAAATTTATTTAATTTATTAAACTGCAAAGGCGAGAGAAAGTTTTATTTTTGATTATTTTAAAAATCTTCATTATAGCATCTACATTTAATATAACTTAATCACAACAATATGACTGTAAAATATAGGAAAATTCATTATTATACATAGATTCACGCTTAATTTGTAGCATTAATTCGAACATTTCGCATCTCTAATAACGAATTCAGTAAGTCTCCTGGTGTTTGAAATTCTCATCTTGATTGAATAAATTATCAATCAATTATCTTTTAAACGATTTGACAGGATCAAAGGGATGAAATTTCTTTTTAGAAAACAATTTTTATTATAATAATTAATTATCAATAAATATTCATGAGAATTTTGACTAAGTACCATATCAAAGGACTTTTCAACCGATGGTTTGCGTAACTGTTGCTTTCATGAAGACTCATCGGAATTTTAAACATGTATTAAAAATTTTACCCGTATCAGAAAAGTAGTAGTATTCAAACATAATGTATCTAATTATGAGGGGAGTTATTTTGCTTAGTTTTAAAAATGTGTAATGGTTATTACTAATTGCTGATTTCATTATCTGTTCTTAGTTATTTTTTATAAGTAGCAAGGAATTTTCGTCGGAAATTATTATTTGCAAATACCCGTTCGATATTTAAAGTTTTTTCTTTATTAATGATTGCTGATTTGATTATCACTTAGCAGTAAAATCTTATGAATGATAAGGAAATTTCAAAGAATTTTTTTTTTTGCAAATTATCCTTCGATATTTAATGTTTAGTCTTCATTAACTGATTTCTAGTTTTATTTTCCGCTATTTTTAGGAATGACATTGAAATTTTCGATATTTAATTTCGTTTTCGATATTTAAATTTCAGTATTTTTTATTTATTTTGTTGTCAGTTAGCAGTTAATTTTGGTAAATGACGAGAAAATTTAGATGTAATAAAATCTTTGAAAATTTTGTTTTCATATTAAAGTTCAGTCTTCGTTACTAATTGTTGATCTAATCATTAATTAATAGTTATTTCGTAAAATGAAAAGCAATTTCGAAGGAAAATATTTTTAGCAAATTTCTTTCAATGCTTAAAGTTCAGTCTCAATATGTCAAAGAATGTATAACAATCTTCTATTTATATTAAATATATGATATTAAAATCTCTATAGAACACATGGCAAGTTTTAACCATAAAGCAATTGCTGAGAAATATCATCACGCCAAGTGATGCTAAATACAATTAACCTCTCTTAATGTAGTAAGGACTGCAGAAAAGCCGTGTTTTGCTTAATATAACAACGTAAAGCCATCGGAAAGAGTGACAAATAATACTAAATAAACTAAAATTGTTTTTGCTTTTATAATTGAGGAACTTGGCTGAAAAACCAGGTAAGTGACATTTTCAGAGAGGCTACAATCAGGGCAAAAAGAAAAAAAGTGGTCTCTGAACTATTTAATTACTGTTTTTTCAGACGGCCGGACTAATCATTCGTTGTCTTATTTCATGTATTACCATCTAATTTGATAATTAAAATCTTGCAATCATATTAGAAATTAATGTGAATTAGTGTTGTTAAGATTAAAGTGAAAGCAAAAACAATTCTGTTACATTTAACATAACCACATTGATGCAACTAATTTATCTTATTTCCACTAATTCATAAATTCCACAAAAACATCACTCGCCTGGTTCTTCCACTAAGCTCGACAACTGAATCGGTACATGCCCTTCAGTTTTGTGCACGATATCGTGGTGTTGTTCGCTAGTGGTTAATTGTTTAATTGTTACTGGTTAATTTATTAACCCCATACGAAGAACGGGTATTCAGCTCGTAACTAATACAACCTTTAAAATTAATTCATGACCTTTTTGTTTTGAAGCTATTATAGGGATATTTAAGAAAAAAATAATTGCATATTTTATTCTAAACTATTTGATAGAAAATATATTTCGAGTTTCGTGATATGCGTATATCTCTACCATTTGATGCCCTGGTCAGTAAGAAAACAATCAATATGTGCTTCTATATTTATTAACAAACTTAACAATGAAAAAATAATAATTAGACTGAAAACAAAATAACAAAATATGAGAAATAGGAGCTTTCAAGAAGAGCTCCTTCGGGCATGAGTATATCGAGAATAACTGAAATAAAATATAATTTGTTTGGCGGCGAATTGACGCCGCCAAAAAGAATTAATTTGTAACACTATTTGATACCCCCCAGTGGTAGGGAATTTATTCTTTTTAGATAAAAAAGGTCTACCCATTTACCATCTAACTATGTAACATTTTAAACATTTAACAAAAATCCATAATAAGAAACTTTACCGTTAAATGATGATATATTGAAATATGGTTGTTCAGTAATAAAGCTGCACATAATAACAACCTTATTTAAAAGATTTAATTCCCCATAAAATATTAAAGTGAATATTATAGTATCGCATTCTATCCTTCTTACAGATCGTATCCCATCTTATTTAGCAAAGTGAAACGTAAATTTCCATATCATTGGTGGTTACAGGTTTATGCTAAATTATCGTCTCTACTTCAAACCATAATAATCCATCATACTTATATTACTAGTGTGCACGCCTGAAATGCAGAGTCACTCAAATGTAGCTATTAACTATAGCACTACATTAAAACAACCAAATATCGTTCTTCAATTTAGTCAGTCATGCAATTTTATGTTGTCATGCTAAATCAGAATGATGTATTTCTCTTTGCAGAAGTTCCGGAAATGATTGATTATGATGTTTCCAGAAAGGCGTCAGAGTAGTTTGAAAATAAGATGTTATCTTATTCAACAAGATTGATGTTGTTTTAATGTAAATTTAATGGTAAACTGATTACTAATTTGATAAAGTTTAATTAACTGAGTAAACTGATCTAAAAGTTTGAATTTATCTATAGTGATGCACAGCTTTATTTAGAAGCTGCTACCAATAATTTTAATGAAATGCTTACGTTATTAAAATTTTATTGATGCCTTGGTTCCTGAGGATCTACACAGTAAAAAATTCCGGTTTAAAATGTGGTAAAAAGTATAGAGAATTTGATTTACCATATATATAAATTTTGCCGTAATGATTACGGTAAAATTATTAATTTTTCAGTATAATTCATTTCCACGGTAAAGCCAAAAAAGTAGAGCCGCTGCTTTGTTCGGTGTTTTTGCACAAGATTTTATTCTCACAGCAGAAATTTAAATAAAGATCTCAGTTAAGACTTTTTGCAAATACTCAAAATTTAGTCACTTATGTATCGAGTTCTTCATCAAGTTTTAATATGCGACTATTTAGAGCTAGAGTTAAGACTTTTAAAGTGTATTTCTAACTTTGCATACATTTAATACATGATTTTCTCAGATGCTGTTTAAATAGAATATAGGAGAACTCCAAAAATCAAAGAACTTACACTTGCATTGATAAATATATCTACCTTTTAATTACTTTGATCATGATAACAAGACAAGTGATCAGTTTTTACAAGGAAAAAGCTTCCTTTTTTTCTGTTTCAAAAAGTGCTGAAGAAATCATAATTGTATCCACTAACTGACCGCCATTTATTGCAAAATGCATTTTCTATGCTGCACCATTATTTCCTTCAAACCATACTATATTTTTACTTACGAAGGTAGTTCAGTCAAACTTCATTAATCCTAATATGAAAATAAAATAATGGACTTATTTAACCTTATTAAAAACTTTTTCGTGAGCGTGAAACTTCAAAATTATCTAGTGAAAAATAATAGTGAAACTGAAATATCTTGTTTTGCAAAGAACTGTGCCTGGAAAGGAAATTTCTTATATTATCTAGTGGAAAATAATATTGAAACTGAAATATCTTGCTTTGCAAAGAACTGTGCCAGAAAGGAAATTGCGTATATTATCTAGCGGAAAATAATAGTGAAACTGAAGTGTCTTGTTTTGCAGAGAACTGTGCCTGAAAAGGAAATTGCGTATATTATCTAGTTGAAAATAATAGTGAAACTGAAATATCTTGTTTTGCAAAGAACTGTGTCTGAAAAGGAAATTGCGTATATTATCTAGTGGAAAATAATAGTGAAAAATGAAATATCTTGTTTTGCAAAGAACTGTGCCTGAAAAGGAATATGCGTATATTATCTAGTGGAAAATAATAGTGAAACTGAAATATCTTGTTTTGCAAAGAACTGTGCCTGAAAAGGAAATTGCGTATATTATCTAGTGGAAAATAATAGTGAAACTGAAATATCTTGTTTTGCAACGAACTGTGCCTGAAAAGGAAATTGCGTATATTATCTAGTGGAAAATAGTAGTGAAACTGAAATATCTTGTTTTGCAAAGAACTGTGCCTTAAAAGGAAATTGCGTATATTATTATATTATACTCTGGATTTTAATTAGAATAATTTGAAATGGTTTTGAGTTGAAAGATTTGAGTGTAAAACTAAATTTATTTTCGTTAAATCAATCAGTGAAAATAAAGTAATTTTATTTAAAAAAAGCATTATGGATTAATTCTAAAAATCAGCGAGTTTACACATCTTGATATAAACATATTTTTAAATACATGACAAAGTATGTATTAAATATATTAAAGAATATTCTAAAAAACGTTTTTAATAATTCGTTAGCATATCAGTTACTATTTGTTGCTTAGATTTTAAACTTGTTTTTTTGTTTTGTTTTAACGGCGTGTTTAATTACGAATCTTTGCATATTTCTTTCATTTTATATTTTGTACAAAAGTTGATACTTTATTAGCTAAAAAGAAAAATACCTGCAATATTATACTGACATAATTAACTAGAGTTTGCATCTAATAAAGTAACTGAAAAGCTTAGTGGGAGAAAATTGTAAGTGACATTCTGAAAATGCCCAATAAAATCGTTAAGGTGAGCTGTAAGTATAGCAAATTAATTTATTCTGTCAAATCTTTGAATAAGACCTACTTTAATGCAAAATTATGACTTCCAAGTTAATTCATGCTGTTGTTGTATTTTATTTAGCTGGTATATTAAGTTTATTAAAAGAAAACGAATTGATTTAAAATTATTTTTTGCAATTGATTGCTTTGGAATTTTTAAGATTATTTTTTTGAAGTTATCTAATATTGTTCAGAAAATTTTAAATTACATATTGGTAATTGATTTAAAACATTAAGGTTTTGATTCGGAAATGTTTAATCTCGGAATTTAGGCTTCAGGAAAAGTTATATTTAGTTTCTTAACATTTCAATTTATTTTTTTTAAAAAATTATTTCCAATGAACAGCGCAATCGGTCTTGCCGATGAGCAGACTTAGTGCGTTCTCCAGAGGTGGTATCCACTCTTTCAGAATCACCACAATGGGTGAGATACCGTTGGTCATGTTAATTTGGACGTCTAGCTTCTGCCACACTAGATGGCAGCACCGAGACTCTATTTGGATGCTAAAGTGCACATTTCAATTTATAATAAGTTAATAATTTAAAAGCGTATGCTTGAGGTGACACTTTGATTTGCAACCATAATTATAATACTAAACTGAATCTATATTTGTTAAACTTAATTGCATTGCACTATGGTTTAAATCATTAATATTAAGGTTCAACTTTCACGTGAAAATTATTCGACTTAACATCTTAATATTACTGAGCAAATTTGCATCGTTCAGTATTTAAGGTATATTTGGTATGATTAATCAACTTTTCTGAAAGTATAAAATAAAATACATTTCAAAGTTCTACACAGTTAGAATTTTGATTCTAAAATTATGGTAAAATAAAAAAAGCAATCTGTTAAGAACAGTTTTTATCTTTGCGGTTTTGAAATCGTTTGCATCTAGCATGGTATTAAAACTATGAATACTAAACTATATGGTTTTATAATTATTTACAACAATCATGGTTTCAAAAATGTAAAAAAAGTTAAATGGACATAGACTTTTCTTTTGGTTATGGGGAATGGAGAGTGCAGGGCACAAATTTTGACTGCAGTACACTGAAAAATCTTTATGCGTTGACGGAGAAAAGAATGAAATAGTGTTGCGTCAATGCTGGAACTCTAACCCTAGTACTGTCGGTCATAAGGCTGACGGATTGGCCCTTTCGGCTATTTGTGCGCAGTTTTAAGGAACTAAACGGTTTCATTAGAAAGGCTTAGGTAGGTGCGATAAAACTATATGATTTTTAACCATTTGCAACTAGCAAGGTTTCAAAACCGTAAAAAGGAAATTTAACTAGACATATGCTTTTCATTAGGTAATGGGAATTGGAGAAAGCACGGCACAAATTTTAGAGTGCAGGGAACTGGACACACTTTATATATTGAAAGGAATGGAGGGCATAGTATGGTGTCAACGCAAAGAATCAAATCTCAGTTTTGATGATCATAAGGCTGACAGAAAAGCCCTCTGTGCTTCATTCATTCGAAGTTGCAAGTGGCTTCATTAAGTGGACTCATTTAGTGCGTTAAAATTCTAGTTGTTTAACCGTATTGTGAGAAAGCAGTGAAACGGTTTTTCTCACAGTTAACAGTTTGATTACTATTCTATTTATGGTTATTTAACTGTTTCGTTTGAATATTGTAAATTAGCAATTAATTGTTAAAAAATGGTTAAATTGTTATTTAACCATTTTTTTTCTAGAGATTTCTAACAGAGTATGTAAAACTCTAATTAAATTATGTGAGTAATATTAATGAGGAAAAACAGCTTAGATAATTTCTTTTTCCTAATTAAAAGTAAGAAAATCTTCTGATTTTTTAAAAGTAACATTAAAAGTAAACAAATAATTAAAAACGATTATTAAATTCAGGGGATGAGGGACTCACTAATTAGAATTTATTTTTCATCTTCTAAGTATAATTTGATATATCATTAATGTTGCATCAAATTTGCACCGTATTTTGATAAAATGTAACATTACGGTTCATTAATGAAACTGTTTCTGAAAGTGAACTTGCTTTTTTGAATGGTATAACAGTAACATTTATTGAAACGAATATTCATTATTTCTTCTGCTTCAAAAATGTTATGCTTTTTGTGTTGATTGCTTTATTATTGTAATTTATCTTAAGTTTCTCAGATATTTGTTACAAAAAGTATAAAATAATTTTTAAAGTACAAAATAATTTTTTGTTTATGATTTCTTATTGTTCGGTAAATCCCCTTTAAATTTTTGTGTTTTACTAACAACAGTTTGACACTGATTTATGTTTAATAGATAGAAATGGTTTTAGAGTAAGTTGTGGAAATAAAAAATTCTCAGAAGCATTTGTTTATTAAAAAATTTTCTGTCAAAAACTCTTTTCTAAATAATACTTTTTGATGAGAAGATACAAAAACAATTTTGCAAATTTCTGAAAAAGCGTAAAAATGATTAAGTTTTCTGTTCCTTTTAAATTGTTTTTTTGAAAAAGCTCTCTCGTTTCCCATTTACTTTGCACGGAATGTTTACTTGAAAAACAAGTAAATCATTAGCAAGAAAAACATCTATATTTATGAAAGTATTTCAGGATTTGATACTTTTCTGCGTCTTTTTTAATGAAGAAAAGTACTTTTTTCTGATATTTAAAAAAGTTATATTTGATATCTTTGTTTTAATGATAGTTTTTAAATCAAAAAGTTTTACAGAGGCATTACTAAAAAAAAAACTTTTTTGCAAAAGATTTTCTGTAAATCTTAAGATTTAAAAAAGTAATTCTGTAAATGTTAGACTCATTTTAAGCACTATTTCATTTAACGATCAAAATTTATCCTAACATTGCGAAAGGAATCGGTATTCAATAATAATTACATTCTTGTATAGTTGTAGTTTAAGCCAGAAAATAATACTTGTATTCTAATTGTAATAAACCTGGCTTACAGTTTTAAGAAATTTAGCTGATTTATATGTATAAAAATGTTTTTAAGCTATGATAAAAGTTCCTAAACGTGTAATGTTTTTGTTACAGGCAAAATTAATTCAGTATTATGCACAGTGCACAATATTAGTGAAATAAATAATAAAAATAGATAAATAAATGAATCATCCTGAATAACTTTTAATCTAGTGATCGGATTTTCGGGTTCTGAGACTGAATTTTAAAGGTTCTAAGGGATGACCTCAAATATGCAAAATAATTAGTGGAGACGATAGTCCTTATCTGGAGGTTTTATAAGATGAAAGACCCTTCACAAAGTCTAACCAACACTGGTGCTTTTTTTAATGTCATATTAATAATTAATATTCTATTAATCAATGATAGCCTATTAAAAATAGAGTTCTAGAATAAAGAAAGAGCTTTTTTTGCCACATTAGTAATATTTTTTTTGAAATAGAAATCGTGAAAAAATGCTCTGTTTCTTTCCTCCTTAGTTTACATCCACCAAACCCCGCTATCAATCATTGTAGACCATGACTAGCTGAAGCACATAATACTCTCATAATTCAAACTTTGTCTAGACACGTCAGGTATTGTATGCAAAATAATCATTCTTTTTTACATGGAAGGCAACAGTTATACTGAGAAGGAGGATTAAATTAATATTTTTGATTTATTTAATCGTTATTATTTTGTCGATAGATCATCAACTGTGTTATTTCACAGACAATGCCATTTTGTCGAAAGGTCGTTTTATAAACAGTGTGATTTTGAGGGCAAGTAATTTAATCGACAAAGTCACAGTCCGTTGACAGTTCTATCAACTTGCAGCTTGTTTGTTTTTGCCTTTCAACTTTTTTACTGCATAGTACGTCAGTTGCTTTCTTCGTAATTTAGAGTATTTTTACTCGTCGAAATTTTTTAAACATAGATTTTAAAGCACAAATTGTGTACAATGTAATAATTGTCAGCCGAGAAGCAATTTAAAACAAAATTGAATTTGCCAACTTCTTTTGTAGTGCATCATGTCTCAAAAACTAAACTAGACGAAATGAACAGTCGACAAAATGGCCCGCTGTGAAATTATCTAGTCAATGAATGATTAATCGATGAAGTGGTATCGATAAAACAGTGTGGTGATGAAGTGATTGTTGCCGTAATGAACGAGACTCAAATTTAATCGCGTTGCTGTGTTGAAAGAATAGCGCTAGGTAACGGTCTTATCAACCTTATTGTCTATAATGACCCTTCACTAGTCATTAAAGGTATAGATTCTGAACTAAAGAGCTAGTTCAAATAAAATAATAAATTTTTATAAAACATCAGGCAAAATATTTAAAGTTAAACATTACTTTAACGAAGCAGAGTTTACATATTATTAAATATTAATACAGCACCTATTTAATGTATATGAAAGTAGTATATGGAAAATAACTCACACTTTGGTTAATTCAAAGAGGTTATTTCATGGAAATAATTACTAAAAATATTTTTCCGTTTCATTATACAATTAAAATGAACCTCACTTATATACACAGATTTCCATTTAAGTTAAAAATGGTAGATATCAGTACTGATATTATGCTTAGAAGGATTTAATTAAATTTTAAATTTTGAATTAAAATAACAATACAAGTTTAGTTACTTTGAACATTCGTTAACATTCATTGCGTATCTCGTTCAGGTGCTCATGTTTTACACCTTATTTTAATAACCGTATACACTTAAAGTTCTGATATAATTTTAACACTTTTAAATAATATAAGTATCCATACATATACAATGGAAAACAGTTTGAAAATAGTTCTTATTTAAACAATGGAAAATAGTTTGTTGAAAATACTAGTTATACAGTGAATTCACTGGTTGAGAGTACTTGTAAAGGTAAATGAGAATTCATATTTTTATTGAATTGAAAATGAAAGGAATTTATATTTTTATAGTCTAATATCAATTAAAAAACGTTATTTTTTAAAACTACTTTTTACTACATTTGAACTTACTATTCAAAGAAAATTACATTGGAAATTACTTAGCATCTTATTTAAAAAACACTAGCGAAATTTGTATGTAATAAAATTGTTAATTCTTATTTTGAAATTTGAGTGAACTTTCTTAAAATGATATTGTTTATTGCTATTATAACACTATTGCTAAATTTTTATTACATTTAACAGACTCATTTTGTGGAATATATGGTGTTCTAATATTGAAATGTTCTGCAACAATCTAAATTCCGCCTTCTTCGTGTATGTTTATGCTTTACAAAATGGTTGGTGTCCTTTAGACAGCATCCGCAAGGTTTTTTTTATATAAAAATGCTTACAAATATGTAAATGTTTTCATTTTATCTCTAAAATCTCTCACTTATGATAATAGTGTGACATCATTGTGATAGAGATGAAATTAAATATCTCAAGAACAATGACAGTCTGCTGTAAAATAATTTCTCTTTTTTAAAAGTCACGATTGAATAATTAACTACTAAATAAATGTGCATTTTTTGAAAAAAAACCCAGTTATTATATCTTGTTATGGTTTAATTAAAATAAGATAAATCTTTATTACTTTGAGGAAAGTTGATATACAGTTTAACCGTAAGTGGCATTTAATATTCGTACACTGTTAGAATTTTCATTCTAAAATCATGGTAAAATCACCGGCAACAGTCTGTTTAGTGTAAAGAACATTTTTACTTCTATGGTTTTGAAAACCATTTACAACGAGTAAGGCTATAAAACCGTGAATACAAAACTATATGGTTTTTGACCATTAACAACTATTAATTTTTCAAAACCGTAAAAAAGAAATTTAACTGGACATAGACTTTTCATTAGGTAATGGTTATTGGAGAAAACAGGATACAAATTGGGGTGTGCAGGGCAACTGGCACATTTTATACCTTTAGGGTAATGGAGAAAATATTGTGGTGTCAACGCTAAGACTCGAATCCCAGATGATGGTCATAAGGCTGACAGATTAGCCCTCTCAGCTGTAATGTGTACGCAGCTGTAAGGAACTAAGTGGCTTCCTTAGGTAGACTTAGTTTGCCCTATAAAATTCTAGTTGTTTAACCGTATAATTCATTCCCATGATGGTCATAAGGCTGACAGATTAGCCCTCTCAGCTGTAATGTGTACGCAGCTGTAAGGAACTAAGTGGTTTCCTTAGGTAGACTTAGTTTGTCCTATAAAATTCTAGTTGTTTAACCGTATAATTCATTCCCATGATGGTCATAAGGCTGACAGATTAGCCCTCTCAGCTGTAATGTGTACGCAGCTGTAAGGAACTAAGTGGTTTCCTTAGGTAGACTTAGTTTGTCCTATAAAATTCTAGTTGTTTAACCGTATAATTCATTCCCATGATGGTCATAAGGCTGACAGATTAGCCTTCTCAGCTGTAATGTGTACGCAGCTGTAAGGAACTAAGTGGTTTCCTTAGGTAGACTTAGTTTGTCCTATAAAATTCTAGTTGTTTAACCGTATAATTCATTCCCATGATGGTCATAAGGCTGACAGATTAGCCCTCTCAGCTGTAATGTGTACGCAGCTGTAAGGAACTAAGTGGCTTCCTTAGGTAGACTTAGTTTGCCCTATAAAATTCTAGTTGTTTAACCGTATAATTCATTCCCATGATGGTCATAAGGCTGACAGATTAGCCCTCTCAGCTGTAATGTGTACGCAGCTGTAAGGAACTAAGTGGTTTCCTTAGGTAGACTTAGTTTGTCCTATAAAATTCTAGTTGTTTAACCGTATAATTCATTCCCATGATGGTCATAAGGCTGACAGATTAGCCCTCTCAGCTGTAATGTGTACGCAGCTGTAAGGAACTAAGTGGTTTCCTTAGGTAGACTTAGTTTGTCCTATAAAATTCTAGTTGTTTAACCGTATAATTCATTCCCATGATGGTCATAAGGCTGACAGATTAGCCTTCTCAGCTGTAATGTGTACGCAGCTGTAAGGAACTAAGTGGTTTCCTTAGGTAGACTTAGTTTGTCCTATAAAATTCTAGTTGTTTAACCGTATAATTCATTCCCATGATGGTCATAAGGCTGACAGATTAGCCCTCTCAGCTGTAATGTGTACGCAGCTGTAAGGAACTAAGTGGCTTCCTTAGGTAGACTTAGTTTGCCCTATAAAATTCTAGTTGTTTAACCGTATAATTCATTCCCATGATGGTCATAAGGCTGACAGATTAGCCCTCTCAGCTGTAATGTGTACGCAGCTGTAAGGAACTAAGTGGTTTCCTTAGGTAGACTTAGTTTGTCCTATAAAATTCTAGTTGTTTAACCGTATAATTCATTCCCATGATGGTCATAAGGCTGACAGATTAGCCCTCTCAGCTGTAATGTGTACGCAGCTGTAAGGAACTAAGTGGTTTCCTTAGGTAGACTTAGTTTGTCCTATAAAATTCTAGTTGTTTAACCGTATAATTCATTCCCATGATGGTCATAAGGCTGACAGATTAGCCCTCTCAGCTGTAATGTGTACGCAGCTGTAAGGAACTAAGTGGTTTCCTTAGGTAGACTTAGTTTGCCCTATAAAATTCTAGTTGTTTAACCGTATAATTCATTCCCATGATGGTCATAAGGCTGACAGATTAGCCCTCTCAGCTGTAATGTGTACGCAGCTGTAAGGAACTAAGTGGCTTCCTTAGGTAGACTTAGTTTGCCCTATAAAATTCTAGTTGTTTAACCGTATAATTCATTCCCATGATGGTCATAAGGCTGACAGATTAGCCCTCTCAGCTGTAATGTGTACGCAGCTGTAAGGAACTAAGTGGTTTCCTTAGGTAGACTTAGTTTGCCCTATAAAATTCTAGTTGTTTAACCGTATAATTCATTCCCATGATGGTCATAAGGCTGACAGATTAGCCCTCTCAGCTGTAATGTGTACGCAGCTGTAAGGAACTAAGTGGCTTCCTTAGGTAGACTTAGTTTGCCCTATAAAATTCTAGTTGTTTAACCGTATAATTCATTCCCATGATGGTCATAAGGCTGACAGATTAGCCCTCTCAGCTGTAATGTGTACGCAGCTGTAAGGAACTAAGTGGTTTCCTTAGGTAGACTTAGTTTGCCCTATAAAATTCTAGTTGTTTAACCGTATAATTCATTCCCATGATGGTCATAAGGCTGACAGATTAGCCCTCTCAGCTGTAATGTGTACGCAGCTGTAAGGAACTAAGTGGTTTCCTTAGGTAGACTTAGTTTGTCCTATAAAATTCTAGTTGTTTAACCGTATAATTCATTCCCATGATGGTCATAAGGCTGACAGATTAGCCCTCTCAGCTGTAATGTGTACGCAGCTGTAAGGAACTAAGTGGTTTCCTTAGGTAGACTTAGTTTGTCCTATAAAATTCTAGTTGTTTAACCGTATAATTCATTCCCATGATGGTCATAAGGCTGACAGATTAGCCTTCTCAGCTGTAATGTGTACGCAGCTGTAAGGAACTAAGTGGTTTCCTTAGGTAGACTTAGTTTGTCCTATAAAATTCTAGTTGTTTAACCGTATAATTCATTCCCATGATGGTCATAAGGCTGACAGATTAGCCCTCTCAGCTGTAATGTGTACGCAGCTGTAAGGAACTAAGTGGCTTCCTTAGGTAGACTTAGTTTGCCCTATAAAATTCTAGTTGTTTAACCGTATAATTCATTCCCATGATGGTCATAAGGCTGACAGATTAGCCCTCTCAGCTGTAATGTGTACGCAGCTGTAAGGAACTAAGTGGTTTCCTTAGGTAGACTTAGTTTGTCCTATAAAATTCTAGTTGTTTAACCGTATAATTCATTCCCATGATGGTCATAAGGCTGACAGATTAGCCCTCTCAGCTGTAATGTGTACGCAGCTGTAAGGAACTAAGTGGTTTCCTTAGGTAGACTTAGTTTGTCCTATAAAATTCTAGTTGTTTAACCGTATAATTCATTCCCATGATGGTCATAAGGCTGACAGATTAGCCTTCTCAGCTGTAATGTGTACGCAGCTGTAAGGAACTAAGTGGTTTCCTTAGGTAGACTTAGTTTGTCCTATAAAATTCTAGTTGTTTAACCGTATAATTCATTCCCATGATGGTCATAAGGCTGACAGATTAGCCCTCTCAGCTGTAATGTGTACGCAGCTGTAAGGAACTAAGTGGCTTCCTTAGGTAGACTTAGTTTGCCCTATAAAATTCTAGTTGTTTAACCGTATAATTCATTCCCATGATGGTCATAAGGCTGACAGATTAGCCCTCTCAGCTGTAATGTGTACGCAGCTGTAAGGAACTAAGTGGTTTCCTTAGGTAGACTTAGTTTGTCCTATAAAATTCTAGTTGTTTAACCGTATAATTCATTCCCATGATGGTCATAAGGCTGACAGATTAGCCCTCTCAGCTGTAATGTGTACGCAGCTGTAAGGAACTAAGTGGTTTCCTTAGGTAGACTTAGTTTGTCCTATAAAATTCTAGTTGTTTAACCGTATAATTCATTCCCATGATGGTCATAAGGCTGACAGATTAGCCTTCTCAGCTGTAATGTGTACGCAGCTGTAAGGAACTAAGTGGTTTCCTTAGGTAGACTTAGTTTGTCCTATAAAATTCTAGTTGTTTAACCGTATAATTCATTCCCATGATGGTCATAAGGCTGACAGATTAGCCTTCTCAGCTGTAATGTGTACGCAGCTGTAAGGAACTAAGTGGCTTCCTTAGGTAGACTTAGTTTGCCCTATAAAATTCTAGTTGTTTAACCGTATAATTCGATAGCAGTTAATAGACGGTTTTTTCAGAGTTAACTGTTTGTATGGTTATTTGACTGTTTTGTTCGAATATGGTAAAATAACATCCATTTAAATTGTTTTTAACCCTTTTTTTCGTAGAAATTTCCAACAGTGAAGAGTTTAAATTTTTAATTAGCTATAGTCATTACTCGATTAATATGACATCTACTCCTTCTCAATTTATTTGATTTAGTTCGAATATTTTTTAGTCATTATTTAATATTTTCCGTATTAATAAATCAGTTCTATATCAGTACTATTTCTAAAGTAAAGTACTATTAAGTTTTAACATTTGGATTTTTAGGTATTACTATTGTTTGGAGAGTTTCTTTTCCTTAACACCATGTAGTACTTATTTTTTTAAATGTTTTTCTCGTGAATTGTTTTGTAAAGTTTAGTATTCACACACACGTAAATATTTTGTTCAGATAAATCATTACAGTTGACATGCTTCATTTTATGCATGCAATTTCCTTAGAATGCTATTTTTATAACTCAGTAAACTCTCTAAGTATATAAAAGAGCATATAATTATATGTTAACTATTCTAAGGTACGCCATAATTGTGCACCCAATTCCTTTCTGAGTTATTTATTTTTGAATTTAAACTATTTAATTAGTGGAATTATATAATTATTCTACAAGTGATTGGAATATCTTTCCAATTTTACATCAGTAGTTTACAATAAAACTTAGTTTTGATAAAATGTTCTCTTAAGAATGTTTAGAAAAAAGAAGATGAATAAAAAATTATTTACGAAAATAAAACAGAATGGTCAATGGGCATGCATATAGTAAATAAATATGAATAATTTTTTTTTCGTTTAAAAGAAACATTCCTGATTTGTTTAAATATATTTAATAAAATAAAGTTTCTGTTAAACTGCTTAATCATATTTTACCATCAAAAAATGTATAATGCTTTGAGTCATAAAATTAATAAATAATATACCATACTGTTACCATAACCTGAGTTGATGTTACTTAAAAATTAGGTGAATAGAACAAAAGGAAAAAAAAATCAAGTAACCTGTATCCTATTTAATTAATTTTAAAATAATTTTTTTACAGTATGATGTAAAAATGCATATTTTTTAAGGTTTTCCCTTATTTTAGAACATTTTGATTTACCCTTAGTACATGGGGGGAAATCTTGGTTAAGGCATTGTTTTGGATAAAAATGCAATTTTTAGTAAAGAAAAAAGAACTATAAATCTGGTCAATAAGTCCAAAATATACTGTATTTAAACTATTTGTTTGGTATTTTTTTTTCATTCTAATGATAGATGTTTATCAGAAATTCTTGGTTTTCAAAATTATAGTTCCTTTTACGTCACATTTATTAAAAGATGCAAAACTTAAAAGTAAAATTAACCGAGCAAATGGTTTGAATTCCTTGCTCTAAGGTATTATAAAATTACGAAAGTTTATCACGTTCATCTAATTTTATCCCTTATTGAAAAATTTAATTTTATTGTTCATTTTACATAAATTATTGCTTAAGGGCTTTTGAAAATAAACTGCTAAGCTTTTAATTGCTCTCATAGAGCCAGAAAAACTAAGTTTTACTACATTCTGGTAGTTTTGACCATATTTTCTTTGTCAGGGTAAGAATTAAGAAATATATTTCCATTATAACTTTAAGACTAATAATTATTTTGACTAATAATTGACTTTAAGACTAATAATTACACTAAGACTTCTGTTAATGCTACCAGTATTCTGTTAAAATTTGAAAACTGATCGCTGTACCCTTTGTCCATTGTCTCTTTAATTAACCATAATCTGAGATACTTTAGCCTACCGTCATATTACTGAAGCGAGAATATAGCTTAATTTTATTGCGTTCCTCAACATAAAATATAGTTAACTTGCCATTAATTTGATCCAACTGATACCATTTTCTGTTCGCAACACTTTAGTTTTATTAAATCTTTAATAATAAAGAAACTGAAATATCATACGCTAAAAAACAAAGTATAAAAAACTGAGAAGTATGAAATTTTTAATAAATTATATCTCTGAGATTTTATAAAATTCCATGTTTACTTTAAAACACACATATTTAATTTAATTTCGCCGAAATTTCATAAATATATTGAATCAATATAAGCCTAATAAATTTATTTAAAATCTGATTCTTATATGACTTCAATTTCCCTTTTTAATGTACTACATTGATCAAACCCAGATAAAAATTTTTAACTAAATTTCTCTATGTTTTGAATTTTGTGTGAAATGTTTACTTGGCGGTATCCATACAAGTTGTTTTTATTAATATAATTAAATTTCTGTTGTTTTCTTTGCATAACTTATAAATTTTATTTTTGAAATTATCTTTTATACTTACAATAGAACATGTTTTGGACATCAATTAGACCATGACTGACTAACAAATGATAGCATTTATATCTAGAATCTGTGTTCTAAAATATTTTCACATATTTAAGAAATATTTTATTTAGGAGTATGAACGTGAAAAGTATCTTATAGGTTTTTAAATAGCAAATAGCATGCACCGCTATTTAAGGTTACTTAATACACGTTTCAATGCCAAATTAAGAGCATTTTGTTTAGAAAGTTGTTAATTGCTTAAAAACTTATATTTACAATTACATTTTATTTTTACATGTGTGAAAGTTTACTAAGTTTGCATAATTATGTGCATTAGAAAATACGCGTGTTTCAATTGCACCGCAATGTTGGGTAGTGTAGATCAAAAAAAAATGATAATTAGATTATATTACTCTGGTGTTGTGCAACAGAAAGCTAAAATAACTATACACGTCTGCTCAAAATAATCATTATAGCAAACATGCAAAACGTATTTTTTTATTTTCAACTTTCAGCAAGGAAAATATTATTTAAAACTAGTATTTCAGCAAAGAAAATATTATATGAAAGTAAAAATTCAGCAGATATTTATCTTTTTAAACCACGTGATTCCAACAGTGTGATTAATGAATAACACTGCTTCAACAGTTGAAGAGTTTAGAATAACATACCTTTTTAGAAAAAAAAATCAGTCTTGCACCTTTTTTGCCTAATTCCTCGTCCAAAACTATTCTAGAAAAAGTGGTATAAGCTACTGTGTTGTCTTAACAAACTTACTTCGAATGATGGTATAGTTTTAATAGTGATAGAACTTGATTAAAAGACATGTGGTCATGTATATACATGCAATCAATGTTAGTTACTCACTTTGAAGAAATCCATTCCATTACAGCAATTCATTCCATTATAGCGTTAGGATGAAGAAAAAAAAAACGCTATTGTGGTAGCGAACTCTATCATTAATATTTCCAATTTTAGAATTTATAAGTAAACTTTCACACGATAGTTGATATTTTTAATTATTTTCATTTTGCAAAATTTTTTTTAATTAATTGAAAAAAATTAGTAATTAGTTGATGAAATGAAAATGTATCTAGTTACGAGTCTTGTTTTTGCTACTGCATGAATTAAAATTATTTTTTAACTTATTAATTTTAATATTAAAACTAAATATAGTTTCAAGAATTTATTTCTTATTTTCAAGTTTAAATTTTAAATTATTAAAAATTTAATATTTGAGAAGAAAATTTAAAATTCAACTCTTAATTTAAAATTTAATATTCAACCTCGAAATTAGAAATCACACATCACAAGTTAATTTCATTTTCCGTATTCATTTGCTTTTTATTACCTATTTTTTTATTTCTGGGAATAAGTCATCAATGCTATAATCAATTTCTATTTATAAACTTCTTAATTAAGAGAAATCATCTGGTGCCTTGCTTTAATTCCGCTGCAACTTTCTTAAAACTTTGTGACGCGTGAAATTAATGAAGCAGTCAGCTAGAGTTATTTAGCAGGCTACTTTCTCAGAATATTTTAAAATTAACATTAAAGATCATAAAAGTTAGCCTAGTTAAATTTGTTAAATTAGTAGTACGTCCTTAAAAGCGGAGGCAAGTGTGTAAAGAATATTATATCATAATATTGTACTCCCCATTAAGGCTGGTGCTCCCAAATAATTGAATATAAAAAACGAAGTTTATGTTTTTGATGAAAAATGAATTGGAATTATCTTATACACTTTATATTCCTGTAAAGTATTTGTATACAACGATGTATAACTTTAATTATGCATTGTATTTAATTTTAATTAGTTGGAATTATTCTTTACACTTTATATTCCCATAAAGTATCAGTATACAACGATTTATAATTTAAATTATGCATTGTATTTCACTTAAATTTGTTGGAATTATCTTTCACATCTTATATCTCTGAAAAGAATTTGTATACAACGTTATATAACTTAAATTATTAAATGTATTTAATTTTTATTGGTTGATATCATCTTTCACTTTACATTTCAATTTACTTTTGTGTAAAATATTAGTATAGAATGATTTATAACATAAACAATGCATTGTATTTAACTTTAATTAGTATGAATTATCTTTCGCATTTTTTATTCCTGAAAAGTATTTGTATGCAGCAAATATTAGCTTAAAATACGCATTGTATTAAATTTTAATGAGTTGGAATTGAAATGACTCATTTTATATTCCTGTAAAGTATTTGTATATAACGATTTATAGTATAAATAATGAGATGTATTTAATTTTAATCAGACGGAATCATCCTTCACGATTTATGTTTCTGAAAAGTATTTGTATGCAATGACTTTTAAAATAAAATATGCATTGTATTTAATTTTATTTAGTTGACATTTACACTTTCACAATACTGTAAAGTATTTGTGTGCAGTGAACTATAACTTAAATAATGTATGGTATATAATAATTAATTGAAAGCAAAATTTTAAAAAGTAATATTTTGAAAAAGAAAATCTTGAAATATTTTCTATAAAAAAATGTCCATTAATTTGCTCATGACCGCACTTAAAAATAATAGCAATTTTAGTTAATATAATAAGTAATCCCCTACTTTATGAAAATTAAAAAAAATTAACTAATTTAATGGCTGAAAACAAATCAGTTAGAGTATAATATAGGAGCAATAGTTTATAGTTAGCCTTCTTTGTTTAAAAGAATAGTTTAATGTAACATTCTAGACTAACACTAATTAATTTCCCTGTGATGATTAACTAATTAAATAAATTGAGCAAAACAGATGGTTACCAACTAATAATTACTCCACCAGGTACAATAAATGAGAAAAATGGAGAAAAAGAAACATTAATGAATTCCTTTTAATTACATTAGATATGCTAATTATAAAGATTTTATCTCCTTAAAGTTTTAATTTTTCTGAATTCAAGACAAAATTGACTTTTAAATACTGTTGCTATCTAAACAAGCGTGACATTGTTTTGTATTTCTTCACGTTTAATCTATAAGTATAAATGAATCGATAGAATAAATAGTTTAAATGAATGCAACTTAGAATACTTTTTACTTTGTATAAGGACTATCTAAAGATAGAAGGTGCATATCCCGATAAAAGTTTTAATACTTTTTTTAATGTGATAAATTTACTAAACGCAAGACTGATAGTTTTCAAGTTATAAGGGTTTTCTACATTATAAATACAATTCTGAAATAGTAATTTTTATATAAAAAAAACTTTACTTTCGAAATATTAGTCTCCTTTTGCTTTATGTTTGGTTGTTGTAGCTGTTGTTGCAGTTAATTTACGTCGCACTAGAGCTGCACAATGGGCTATTGGCGACGGTCTAGGAAACATCCCTGAGGATGATCCGATGACACGCCATCACAATTTCGATCCTCTACAGAGGGGAGGGCAACCCCGCTTCGGTAGCCCGACGACTTGCAAGCGAAGTTGAGCACATTACGGTAGAACAGTTTAACGAGGACCAATACCGCGCACCCTCGGTCCCTACGGAGACTAACCCAAGTGATCACCCACCCGCACACTGACAGCAGCCAGTGATGCTTGACTTCGGTGATCTGCTGGGAACCGTGTCTTAACGATCAGTCCACTGCGGGACGATTCATGTTTGGTGTCATTCAATTAAACAGAACAAAATTCATACGAAACAATACCTCACTTGTCTGTATAACAATAAGACATGCGTAAATAAACTCAAGAACAAAATTGTACTTTATGTATATAAAGCAATAATAAAATCTTAATTATTAGTTCGATAGCATCAGGATTGGCTTCATTCAATTCGGTGCAAGTAGTTGCATATAAAAATATTACTAAAATTTTTTTTAAGACCGTTATTACCTGGCAATGTATTGTTTGTACATAACTACGTGCCAAAAGAAGTACTTTCTATAGATAAAAAAGCTTGCAACTTTTGAGCTATCTGTTCTATTAACTTGTCTATAATCTCACTCGATTAAGTTAAAAAATAGACAAGAAAAATACTGCCTTAAATTTGATAGTGATAACAAATGCGTAAACAGGTATAAGTACACTTTTTGTATATAAAACATTTAAAACTTCTATTCTTCTGATCTATCAATTATTCTCTTTTAATTCATCGAGAAAAAATATACAAACAATATCCTACTAATCTCATTTACTTTTTGGCGAGTTACAATACATTACTAGCTTAAAAAAATGTATCGGAAGCAATGCCTCACTTGTTTGTCTAGGAGAAATTCAATTCTCTCCCTCAAATTATCCCCGTATCCCTCACAAAACGGGAAAGGGAACAGAGGAGAGTTGGGGAATTTTCAAATATTATTTATAATATTATCTCTGAGCTTGTTTTGGAGAAATCTTGAAATTAATTTTTCTAACGAAAAAGTCCAATTTCAGTGGACTCATTTTAAGGTGTTTCTATATTTATATTATATTCTATGATACCATTATATATTTATTAATATTTTATTCCATTATATTCTAAACATATTATTGTTGACTTTCTATGCTGCTATGTTGTATGCTATGTTGTTTTCAGTCTCGTTTTCTAAAGACTGGCTGCTTCTAAAATAGATTTTTATATTTTACCCCCCCCCCCCCCACTTCAGGTCTTCTCCGTTTAAAAATCATTACGAGACATTAAATGCGTCACCCTGGCCAAACTATTAGACACACTATTAGATTCTATGTAAAATCTTATTTATCAGGTGATATTATGTAGCATTATCTTTAAGCGGTTGAAACCGGTTTACACTTGTATCATGTATCAATTGGTGTATCAATTCGTTAACATTGTAATACAATACGATAAAAATAAATACCCACTAGGAAGTATATAAACAATCTCCTGAATAAAAACTCATTACATGTATGTTTAAATATTAAAGTAGTGCATATAAACTCGTGCAAAACATGTAATTATTAAAAATCCACAGTACGTCTAATAATTTAGTCTAATTATTATAATATCCTGATATAATAAATATTCTATATTTATATAATCTATAGTCCATTTTATGTAATCGTCGAATGAATATAATATATCGTTTAACTTAACCAATTGATACACGAACGTAAGCAAGTGCAAACCGGTTTCAGTGGCGTAAAAACAATAAAGCTGTATAGTATCACCTGATAATTAATATTTTACGTAGAATCTCATAGTACGTCTAATAATTCGGGCAGGATCTGTATATATATTAAGGGCAGTGGTTATATGTATGCATCATGTAGACATGTATATCGATATAAATGCATGATCGATAATGCTCTTTATTTATTCAATATCTTGTTAGAAAAATCTTAGTGCTGATATAGCGTTGCCAAAGACATCAAAAGAGAAATATGGAAAACCATTAACTTCTATTTGACATATTTTAACATTAACTAATTACCGGATTAAATTCAGCATGAATAACCATGTTCTAACTACGACTTAATGCTCTGACGTTTAAATAAGCAGACCGGATTAGGAACTTTTCTATGATATTTATGAGAGACGTAAATCTGAAATTCGGTAATTCCTCATCCATGTTGGATTAACTTTTCGTTTAGATCTATGATTCAATCACGCTGCTCCGAATTCTCATTACAGCCACGATTATTAATGTGTTTAGAAATTTTACTGATTTTTCGAACATTAATAACTGGTGTTGCACAATTCTTAAAAAGCTAATCTTAATAATTTATGATTTATATAAATCGATTAAGTTTCAAATCTATTTTGTAATACTAGAATATTAAAATTTATATTTCAAATTAAAAAAAAAATATTTTTATTGATATTTATATTTTTTATTTGTTTTATAACGTGGAAGAATAAAATTATTACATTTATATTCATTCTTTTAGATTCCAGTTATATTTTACTACCTTATTATTGAAAACTATTCCAGTTACAAATATATTAAAAGTTTGCAAACATAGCAAATTGATAATAAATTTGCCTTCAAAAATGACTAAAGATGTATCTAACTTAAAAGAATTATACTAAAAGTATTAGCCTGAATTAAAAAAAATTTTGATGTGTATAAAATTTGTGCTACAAAACAATTTTATAAATAATAAATATATTTAATATAATAATAAATACAATATAAAAAAAATTTAATACAATAAATTTAAATTGAGTTGTTCATTTTGTATAATAATAATGTCTGATATGCGTTCTTTTAAGCATTAGTTTTGAATTTATCTCCAAGATTAAGGTAATTAATGGTTCATAGCATCATCGATAGAAAGTTTAATTTTTTAAACATTTTATCATCTAATAGAAGTTCATTTCAATGAATCGCTATTATGATAAATATTTCCTTCATTTAATTTGTGCATGCGTCATAAAAATACATTATATTGTTTTGTACACTATTGCTCAGATAATGTACATCACAATTTAATAACATCTGCATCATCAATTCCATGCTAGTAATAAAAATTTACTGACAGAATGTTTTTTTTAAATGCAAGAGCTTTTAAAAATGCAAATAAATATTGTATTTAAAATTTAATGCATATTAAAGTATAAAAATGAAAATGTTTTGATTCCAGGTTATGTAGAAGTAGCTATTATAGTAATGAAATGACTTGTTAAAATCTATTTTTTTTAAAATTTCTCAGTTTGATTTTTAATAATCAAAATAACTGATAAATTTATCTCGTAGTTTGTATATTAATATTATTTATATAAATAATAGTGCATATACTTGATTATTAAGATAATTATATGCAAGAAAATTTATAATTAGCATATTTTTTTTAAGTATAAGATTTTTGCTCTTATTTTTTTAAAAAAAAGATATTGCAAAATTTTGAAAATGAAATTACAGATTTTAGTCACTTTATTTCTACTTTTTGTATTAATAGGTCAAAAGAAAGACATTATAAAGTATATATAACTAGCATTAGTTAAAATAAATTTAACATGCTTTACATCTTTTTCTATCATAAAAAGATAATTGCCATTTTATCTATTCGTGCATTTTCAAATGGACAGAAAAACAATATGACATAAACACAAATATATAAAAATTATTCAATAATGTTTGGTTGTCATCAAAATGAAATTAACAAAAAAATATATTAGTATTCAATATCTCTTTTAAATACCCGTATAAACTAGATTCTATAGGTTAATAATGTAAAATTTTCTAGTAATATTTATGTATCATTATTCCCTCTTAATTTTATTTGTTTTTTTAATATTTATGATTTTGATTATAATTACAATTTAAAAGTAAAAGTAATGTTTCCTAATTATAAAGACCTTATATAATACGATATGAGGTAAAAGTTTGTGAAGCACATAATTAATTAAGCTTTTATAAATATTAAACGGTAAATAAGTTTATTTACTTTTTAAAATAATTCTATTTACCCTTATAATAGACTTTATTTAGAACTGTTCAGTCAACGCATTCAAAGAATACCAAATAAGTATATAAAATTGTTGATCAAGCATTAAATTTTTTGTATTATTGCCAAATAATTACTTTGGATACTAATATTCAACGAGTTTTTATAGTAACCAAACATTAGATAAAAGAGTTTGAAAAAAAATGTTATGAAGTTGCCATGGTAACCAACCAAAACTGTTTTTAAATTTTGCATCTAGATGGAATATGGAACCAAATCTACATTAATAAAAGGAAAAAGTATAATTTAATTTGAATAATTGAACAATTTAAATTTTGATGTAACAAGTAACAGATATGATTTTGAAGCAATCTAAGGGATTGCTATCCAAAACAAGCAGTATATTTTGCCCTCTTATTAATTTGTTAAAATTTATAATTCTATTTTATTAATTATGCAATATGTTTAAAAAGTCGATTCTATTTAATATTCAATTTCAAAAATGCCAAAAATATTTCCACTCCAGTCTCATTAGCTCATCTTGATGTCCTGGAATCTTTTTTAATTCAAATGAATGCTGATTTCCTTGCTAATGACATTAGTTCCTCCTTATCTCTCCATAGCGATTGGAAATGCTTTTTGTCTGGATTTGTCCCTCTCAACTGCAGTGGTATTTTTGTTTATTTTTTTTTAATTCTCTTTCGGTTACTGAGGTTTTTCTAGCTCTGGTTCTCACTTTTATTTTCCATTTTTCATTGGCAATTTTACGTGTTATATTTCAAATCAGTTAGACGTTTCGTCTCATTCACATCTGACAAGCCTTGAAAATGGGCACTTATTTTTGAGTGTTTGAAACCTGTCGACTGTTATTTCTAGTCTATATATTTTTGAAGCGAATTCAGTTTTCAATCATGAAAAATCAAGAAATGAGTGGAAAAAACCAATCTTCAATCAACAATCATTTAAATTATATTAGACCAAGGAATCGTAACGTTATATGAACTTTTGAATAAACTTTTGGGCTTCAACGATACTGAAGTCAGTAATGTGCACAATACTAAGAAAACCTTTGATGTACAAAAGCCCTTAATTTAGCACTTTAACAGATCAACCTAGTTAATCAGTAGATTAGCTAGGTGATGCGCAAAGCCCTTAATTTAGCACTTTAACAGATCACTCTAGTTAATCAGCAGATTAGCTAGGTGATGCACAAAGCCCTTAATTTAACACTTTAACAGATCACTCTAGTTAATCAGCAGATTAGCTAGGTGATGCGCAAATTAACGGTTTTTGAGCTTTAGCTGTAACATTTAGCCATTATCACCGGTTTTAATTTTTATTCTTGCATTTGTTACATTGTAAGACAATAAACAATACCCAACTTCACCCTAACCACTCTATTTATTAATTAAATAAGAACATTGTTGGAATGACTGTTAGACGAATAAAACTTACATCTTTTATGCAATATTTGTATTCCGTGAAAGGTCATTTTAATCCGAATCTACCCAAACTCATTTTAATCAAATTTGAGCTATAAAAGCAGATTTTCCATTAAAGACGTGGTAAGAGGATTATAAAAGTTTAGAGTTGCGAAACTTGAATTTGCATATCATAAATTTTGATTCACCCGCAAAGGTGGTATTAAAGACATATTACTTAATGGTTTCTTCGTGAAACTTTCATTAAAGTTACACTTTTAGTACTTAATTCAGCTTTTAATTTAATATTTTTAACGTAATTTGATAAACTTTAAAAATTATAAAACATCCAGGAGGCTACAGGAAAATTTTTCAAATTTGTCATTAAATTATCCACCCAAAAAGTGGTACCCGAAATATTTTTCACTAATCTTGACTAAATTTAGATGCACAAGATGTTTTTTAATGGCTATTTTGTAAACGTTTTTTGGAATCATTTTCAAATGTTAAATAAAAAAAGTTAACCATTATAGGTCGCAAATTATATTCAATAGAGGAAATAAAGGAAGTAGGATTGAAAAGCAAAAACAAAAACTAAAACATATTGATTGCACGAGGAAACTTCTAGTAATCATCTCATTGTTATAAATTTACTAATCTCGATCACTATGTCTGATTATTTTACATATTGTTTATTTTTTACCTCGTCCCGCCCAATTTAGGGCACACGAGGGTAGAACAAACATTCTACAGACAAAACATACATAAAACATGAAAAATTATAATAGCAACAAATATATAGACACATAAAGAATAAATTAACATAGACATATAAAGAATAAATTAACATATGAAAATATTTACAACATAAAATACAAAGTTATGGTGAAATGCCTTAAGCAAAAAGCATAGTAAATAAATTTAACTTAACTTTAAACTGAAGCACAGAAATTAAAATGCATTTAAAAATTAAGTATATGAGAATGAGTGACAGCTAGGTTATATTGTTATTTGAATTTGGTGGATTTAACACGTCTTCGAGTGTAATTTTGATGATTTCTTTAATAATTCTTCTGCAGGTAAAATTTGAGTATAGCTGATGTTCTGTTTTGTTCTGGAGTTCCGTGCCACGCTGTGCATGAAATTTTGGGCAGTGGCAAATCAAGTGTATTATATTTTGTTCAGAGTCGCAATAAGAACAAATTGAGGATTTTCCAAAAAATCTTGATTGATGGGTGCCAAATACTCCGTGGCCGGTTAAAAATTGATTTAAGTAGAAGTTGGCCTGCAGTCTTGATGTTTTAGGGTCCTTAAAAAATTTGTGTGTTTGACGTCCCTTTGTTGAGTTTGTCCACTCTTGTTTCCACCTTGTCATGATGTATTCATTAATAATAGACTTAATCTGATTGGAGGTGAGCCAGGTGGTGTGTTCTGTGTGGTCGAGTGTGATGGCATTTTTAGCAGCTCTATCCGCTTCCTCATTGCCGTCATGACCCACATGTGCTTTTATCCAGTTAAGTATGATGTTTTTATTCCAATTCTGTTTAATTTCGTTAACAATTATGTTTTTATGTGTTGGGTCGGCAAGGGCGTGCAATGAAGAGAGCGAATCTGTAAAAATTGTTATTTGACCATCTTTTTTTGCAGCGATATTTATGGCCTCTCTAATTGCCATCAGCTCTGCCTCAAAGACTGAACAATAGTCAGATGCTCTGGAGGAGGATTTTGCTGTAGTAATTCCGTTGAATTTTGTAACGATGCCAAAACCTGTTCTAAATTGTTGTGGTTCGACCTCCATCCTAGAGCCATCTGTATAAATTTCCCATCCAACGTTTTTTGGTGAGGCATATCCCCAGGGTACAGCGATCTGAGTGGCTGGATGTCTTGGGGTAGTTATTGTCATATTTGATCTGTTTGAGATTGAGTCAAAGACTGTTTTTGGAATGATTGGAAAAATATCATCTTTCTTCCAGCCCCATTTCATCCTTTTATTGTAAATTGTTTCAATCACCCTCAAGTGTATTGGTTTTATGCCCGCCAGTATCTGGATAGAATCCGTACTCACTGTGGAGTAGTATTTTGTAATGGAGAGCAAAGGAATTCTTTGAATAGAAGCAAGCTTATTATTGATTTTGACAGTATTTCTATACCATACACTGGCGGCGTAGAGTATTATCTTTTCGCTGGCCAAGAGATATATCTTTTTAAGGATGAATGGACTTACTCCCCAGGTGGCTCTGGCTACCCTTTTTGTCATTTGGTTGAAATTCGTTATCTTATCCTTAATATCACTTAAGTGAGAAGTCCACGTCAAACCTGGATCAAGTATAACGCCTAGATATTTAAGTGTAGTAACAATTTTCAGATTAGTGCTGTTTTGGCTCATTTTAATACATGGTGATCGAGTGATCTTTTTGTTACTTTTACTGAAGACAATGACTTTAGTTTTGTCCTGGCTAAAATTCAGTTTATGTGTCTTGGCCAGGTTGATAATTCGGTAAGAACATGGGTCACCAGCTGGTCAAATCTATATAAGATAGCATGTCTTAAAAGAACAAATACGTCATCAGCAAAAACAATTATTCTGAAATCTTGAACATTAAAGTCCCTAAATAGACTAAAATCAATAAGTGATGAGTGTTTGAAAATTGTGTTGATATAAATAAGCCATAGTATTGGGCCTAATGATGAGCCCTGTGGGACACCCAGTTTAACATTACGCTTGTCAAGAACATTGCCTTTACTATCTTCGTAAGTGACTGTTCTATTATTTAGAAAACTAAAAATAATGCATTTGATGTTGTAGGGTATATTCAATTGATTGATTACTGTCTTAAGAATGCCCCAGTCTGCGTTATCAAATGCGCCCTTGATATCCAGGGCTACTCCCATTGTGTGTTTTTTTTCTTGTTTTGCTTGTTCCACAAAGTCAACTACAGTTTTAAGAGCATCCTTCGTTCCTCTTCCGGTCCTGAAGCCATATTGGTACTCGTTTATAAGTTGATTTTTCTCTAAATGGTAAACTAATTTCCTAGCGAGCAATTTGTCCAGTATTTTGCCCCAGACGGGAAGAAGGGACAAAGGTCTGTAGGCATCAGGATTATTGGGGTTTTTGTTAGGTTTTTTAATGAGGGCGACTCTAGCTAATTTCCAAGTATCTGGGAAGTACATCTTTTCCAAACAGTGATTGAATAATTCGAGGAACCATACTCTGTCTGTGTAGTAAAGTTCTCTATAAATCTCATTGGGTATTCCATCAGGGCCAGGCGCTTTCCTTGGTCGAAGTCCTCTAATCACAGCACAAAGTTCACCTTCAGCAAATGGCGGATCCAAAATATCACTCGGTGTAGGAGTTATGATTGTTTCTGAGCGGTCCGGAAAATGATGACTCATGATAGCACGTATAGTATCAATATAGGTAGTTGTAAGTTGATTGTTGTTGTCATAAACAGCATGATTTTGACCTCCTCCCAATTCAATACCTCTGATGAACTTGTAGGGGGCAGAGAAGGCATTATCAGTGTCTAGACTGCTGAGGTAGTGCTTAAGGTGGTCCATCTTTGCCTTCTTAATGAGCTTTTTGTACTTCGCAAAGTTTAACTTAAACTCGATCTTATATTCCTTTCTTGTGTTATCATCGCTAGTTCTTTGGTACCTCCGTCGCAGAGCTCTAACAAACTTTCTCATGACGCTTATTAACGGTGACCACCAGGGGCAGTGTTTCCCTGTTTTATTTGGAGTTTTCATATTTGACTCCACACATTTTCTGTGTAGGTCACCAGTCATCTCTTCAATCTTATCGTTAATCTCTGTTGTGGTATCATATTTATTATTTTTGTTATTATCGACCAGCCTGCTTAAACCGCTTTTTAAAGATAGCCAGTTCAGTCTATTGCATTTAATGGTTGGTCTATGTTTAATACGTGTGTTGTTGTTGGTATCTATAGAAGCTAATAAGAGTTCGTGGTCAGAACAGGTAATTCCATCGTAAATTCTGTAATTCTTAATTTCACTGATATTACTCGCTATTACATCAATCCAGCTTTGGCCGAGTACTGAGTTATATGTGGGCGGGCCGTCTGGATCGTTTACCACGTCAAGATTATTTCTCATGAGAAAGTCCATTAAAATATCCCCCCTATGGTCACTTTTCGGTCCCCACGCTACAGATTTTGCATTTAAATCACCGCAAAGCACAATTCTTGCATGGTTGTTTTTACTTAGAATTGAGTCAAGTGTTCCAAGGTTGTCTAGAATATTTTCACTCGGGGAACAGTAAATCGATATGAAGAGGTAACCCACATTATCATATGTAAAGTTGATAGCGCAAATGTCCCTTGAAATGTGCACTGGAAAGTCATTTATTACCTCTCTATTCAGCATAATTGCTGAACGCGGCCGGTGTTTATGGTAATATAACTTATTTTTGATTGAAAATCCGGTTATTGTTGAGTCTTGATTGTAATAAGACTCATTCATGCTAATAATATTGATGTCAAGATTTTTAAAGTCCTCATTTAATTGGAGGTTAGCGGGTGAGGCGTGATGTAAATTTATATGACCAATATTAATAACTCTGTTGTTCTTACGGTTCATATTTAATTCACTTTATCTGTCTGTTTTAAGCACTAAAATATTATTGGAATGGTATCGAATGGTGTGGGAATTATTTTTTTTAAAATTTATTTATTTATTCATTTTGTATCGCATTTCCTTCAATTCGTGGAGATACGTAGGGCACGATGCTGAGGAAGCTTTATGCTGGCAGTCTAGGTTAAGGTTAAAGTCTTCATTTGAGGAGTGGCAGTTAATGCAGTAATCGTCTTTTTCTGTGCAGTCGTCGATGGAGTGACCCTTATATCCGCATTTTTCGCAGTAGCAGTGGGATTCAGTGCATGAATTTTGGTGGTGGCCGATCATCTGGCACTTCCGACATCTGAGCAGGACGAGCCTCTTTTTAATCACACATCGGTTGAGACCAGCAAAGATATATTGGAGTTTGAGTAACTTAGTTAATAATCTGTAATTAACCTTAAGGATAATATGTCGTTTTGTTTCATCTCGCTGGTGCGGTATGTTTTTTAGGTGATTAATCACATCAAGACAAGGGTTGAAATCACCGTTATCCTTTATAATGTCAATCATTTCATTTTCTGTAAAGCTGATTGGTGTGTTTAGGAGAATTATCGAGTAAAGTTTAGTCTCTTTTTCTTGATATTTGAGGCCTGTGTCCTTAAGAGTTGTTATCACTTTGGTTTTTTGTTGGTTATTATGAAACTTAATTTCGAGCAATTTACTGTTTTTGTATACTCTTTTTATGGGTAGTTTTGGTTGAACTTGTATTAGTTTTTCTACAATGTCGTCTGTTGTACAGTCCTCTTGAGGTTTAATTATGATCGGTTTAGGAAGTGCGATTGGTTGCGGATTATCATCCATTGGCAATGAGCTCTTTTCGATTTTGTCAAGCATTCTAGTTATATCGTTTAGCTTATCATCGATACCATTCATGATTGCTGCGGGAGTATTAGCGTTAGGATTTTCTGCATCGAGTTTGTGGGAGATGCTGTTTAGTTTCTCATCGATGGATATTAAATGCTTTGTGGGAATAGTGACGTTAGGAGTTTCATGTCCAATAGTGAGTTGTTTGAGCCGCTCAATCGCTTTCATACAAGCCGTTCTTGGCTCCTGAGGGAGAATAATTTTCTTTTGCGTACTATAATTGATGTTTCTTTCTAATAGTTTAAATAATTCTTCAATTTCTGACTTCGGTGTTGGTAAACTTGTATTTTGGTTGTTGGTAGATGATAAGGGTCCTGGAGTGGTGTCATCGTTGAGTTCAGTTACTATATGATCATCTGCTGGTGTTAAGTCAATGATGACAGATGGTGAGAACTGTATATCATATCTTGTTGCGCTTTGTAAAAGTCTAGTCTGGGATCTTGTATTATTTGCAGGTGTGGAGCATACAAAATTGTTGAAAATTTGATTGTCCATTTTGATTGATAAACGAAGAAAACAGTAAAGGAAAGTAAAAAAAAAACGAAAAAGGGTAGAGTAGGAGTGAATAAGTTTAAGATTAAGAAAATAATGGGTGGCGATGGTGAGTCCCTCCCGACCTCCAAAAGAGGTCTACATCATGAGCATACAAGAGATGTTAGTAGTGTTTTTAAAGAGATTGATGTTCCGTAAGATTTAGGCAAAGGGATATAGTCACCGTCTGTAAGTGAGAAGTTCAGAGTGAATAGGACCGAAAATGTTAGAACAATGACATAATTATCATTGTGCATAACATGAATAAATATTTAAAGGAAACGTAAAAACAGGAAAGGGACCAGTGGTCGGAGCGAGCATCGAAAAATTTGTATGACAATTATAACTAAATATGATGGGGTATGGTCATAAAGTATAGGCCTTAAGATATGTAAAACACTATAAATAACATTGTTCTAAGTAAGGTGGAGAAGAAATGAGCAGAGACAATATAACCGGAATTTTAATGAAACACATGTTTTAAAAATAAAGAGGAATAAAAAAATAATAAATAAAAAATAAAAAAAAACTATTATGTGTAGATTGGTACTTATAGCATCACCTAAACCTATGTGAAGCATAAAAATAGTAAATGTAAAAAATGTAAACACTGACTGTAATGTTGGTATATGACAACATTAAATTTAGATTATAACAAAAGAGTTCGGAGAATATAAATATTCAATTATTAAATAGATGGATAAAGAGTGATGTGAAGCACTTAATTGTATTTGCCTTCATGAAGTTTGTTTTGATTTTGCAATGGGGATTGGAACGGTAATTATATTGAAAAGTGGATCACCTTTGAAAAAGATATAAAATCACAGGGTGGGTTAAAATTAAAAAGAGAGATGTCGTTAAGTTAACAACAGTTGGGAAAAACATATATAAGATTTAGAATAAAGAAGAAAAAAATAACAAGTATACTAAGTCAGTGCTTACAATTTAGCGATCATTAACACAGCAAAAGCCTATATTTAAAATGACATATATTAAAAAGATAACTGTAAATAATGTGCTATGTCGCCAGAAGTTAAGGAAAATAAATGATTTAGATTCGCAATCGCATGGGCAAAAGTAAGGTAAAAATAAAAAATAAAAATGAACATGAATAAGTAGTAAATTGTTGGCCCGAAATTAGAGATAGAAGGTTACTCTAATAATAAAACATGATGAAATGGTGGTCCAGTATCTAAGCCTAAATCCATGGAACATCAGATTTTAAAAGCTCATAAATGAAAAAACAGACCTCTCCAGAGAACGAAAAAGACTCACCGGAGTTGCCTTGCAATATTACATGATGTTTTTATAAGACTTTATGTAATAAAAGTGGGTAATTATTTGTTTTAGGGAAAAAAAACTTTTAGTCGTTATCTCAGCGTTGAAGATTATTTTACATATGCAGGATTTTCTTTAACGATTGGTATGAAAACATTGTTGGAATCCTTGTTAAAATTAAAAAAGAAATTTCTACGCATTATAGGCCGTAAAATATATTTGAGGAAGAGACAAAGGAAGTTTGGTTTAGAAATTAACCAGTTTGATTGCCAGAGAAAATTGCTAGTAACAATTTCGAACTTCTATTTCTTTCTATAATTAAATAGATTTTGGTGTTTTTCATTCTGCCTTTCCCAAAATTGGTTAGATTTCAACAAAATGTTGTTCTTTTTTCCCTCTAAGGACATAAGTGTATCTCAACTCCAAAAATGCTGGCAAACGAGATGAAAAATTGCACATTCTGTAAATAAACACATTTGCCCCATGTCAGTTTTGAGTTCACGTCTTAACAAGTCACTTTAAATTCTACATTCCTACAAAAAAAAAGAGAGAGAGAGAGAGGGAGAATCGTGTTTAAGTACGCTCAACAACCTCTCCAGGTTTTGTCTCATAATCATTTAGTCTGAGTTCCCTTTCATGGGGTCGAATTGATCATTTTCATCACTTCAAAAATGCTCACTAGACCTTAGGACACTTCACTGTACTGCAGATGATTGAAGCTGCCAACGAAACATTAATGGTTGTCACTTTTGACTATTCACGTGTGATCTATTTTGGTGGAACGCTGAAGCATGAAGATTCTATTTTAGGTAGCTTTTAGCCTCCAACTTCTTTTACTCTTACTACTTATGACGGAATATAAAATATTAGTTTTCAAATAAAGCCATCTTTTACTCAAGAAAAATTGCGCATCCAAGAAATTCAGTAGCCATTTAAAAAAAATTCATTTCATAGTCAATTCATTAACTGTCCGTCTGCGCATGTCAAATTCTCCACCAATGATGACAGAAGTAAATTGCCCCCTGACTCCATCTACTGTGGGTTTTCAAGATAAGTCTACTCACAAGATCATGGAATATAATAATTATGTAGTTTTGAAGACAAACTCGAGGTGCTTTTGTAATTGATGAAGGATTTTGTATCTCTTGGAAGATCTCTATGTAATCTGGTTAATGTCGAATTGTAGTTTCCATTCTACAGGTCTGTGGCTTCAAATGATCGATGCTACCAAAATCGAAGTTCATTCATAGAAGATACATTTTCGGGATTTTCCATTAAAATAGTTAGCAGTTTCAGCATACATCTATAAAACAATCCTCAACCGGTTATTTTATTTTTTATAAGTCATTAATTTTTGTCTTGTGTAATAGCCTAACTTGTACATACAGGTACCTGTAGTATGGCACTTCTTATTTGTACAAATTCAGCTTTGGCCTAACCAGGCTTTGACTTTTTACCAAAGTTTTGACATTAAATTTCTGTGTTTTATTCGTAAAATGAATTGATTTTTGCACAAGTTAAGCTCTTATTGTATTTGTAAACTTTTGGTTAGAGATGGAAGTTTTTATCAATTTAAAAGAGTTGCATGCGTTTTTCCATCATTGTGCTTACGTAATTTTAAATGTACAAAATATGATATTTGTAACTTAAAGTGGTTCTCTTTATTTGGTTTTCCCGCTCTGCTTATGGTGCTTTATTGGTTCGTGCATACAATGCCATAAGGGTGAGCTTATTAGTTTGATAAAAAATCCCATATATAAGCTAAGTCTTTTAGGTTAGATTGAATATCGCTTTGTTTTTCGTCTTAATTTACTTGGAGCAGCTTGTCTTTCCGTTCATAGTGACATAGGTTTAGGGTGGTCCAGTTGGATTGAAATTTAAATCAAATTGTTCTCTCATATTTGAAGTTTGAAGGTAACAAGACCCTTACAAACCTACACAAGTAGATTCAACTGTGATTAATAGAAAATAGAGACATTGATAAAACATTAGGCTAAAACAAGTAGGAGTAATCAAGGGATTGGCCGTCCCGTGATTAGTTAGTGACGGTTTTTCGTTTTTCTTATGTTTGCAACCTTGAATGGGATGAAGTCCACATTTTTCACGATTGGTGTTGAAAAATCCGGTAAAAAATCACAAGCTTTCCACATGAGACATTTAAATTTTGGCCTTTTCCCCAGAAATTTTTAAAGCTAAGTACTCGCAATTTCCACTACATGCCAGACAGCGCTGCACACGAACAAGACATAGTATGAAAGAACATGCCAGGTTGATTATAAAAAATTTTATATGCTTACCTTGATATAGGCTATTGGTTACAGACTCTCGTCTCTGTCTTAACCTTAAAGGTTATTTAGAACTTTATACTATTTCATATTAACAATAATGATACTATAATGATGCTATTTTATATTAACCATCATCGCTTTTTTCAAAAAGTTATTGCAATTGAAGTGTCATGTAATACCTGGATATATAACGAAAAAGTTTTTTAAAAATTACTTCGAATATTCATTAAAAAATTTAAATATAAGTAATTAGTAAATAAAATTAAAAATATTCGAAATACTAATTTCTTCCCTGAAAATTTTTGGACTACAATAGGTTATTCAGAGTGTAAATCTAACCTCCCAAAAGTTTAAGTCGGAAAAGTACATCAAATCTTTACAGTTGTACTGTTAACGAAGTTAACATTTAACTCAAGGAGCTAAATTTTTCACTCTTTAGTTCGACATTGGAGACCAAATGTTTAACAAGACTAAATTTACTTGTCGGGTTTAAATATTGTTACAAACCACCTTATTTTCCCCCTATAGTTTGCTGTGGACTAACATTAAAAATGGTAAACATGAGTTTTAGACTTTAGGACGGAAATTTAAACATGAACAAAGTTAAATCGCAGAAAAGCTAGAATCTACGTAATCATTTGTGTTTAACACCGCAGATTTTTGAGATCTTTAGTTTTGGTGAAAAAAGAAAGTTTTTGAATTTGGAATAGAAGTTAATCATTAGGTTTGATTTCAAAGAGTTTAAGTGCGTTTTATTATGAGAGTGGGTGTGAAGTAAGGTTTATGTTCACTTTACTAACATGGTCTATAAATGAATTTGCTGAAGTTTTAAAAGTAGTTTATATTTTTCGAAATGTGTGAAGCAAAAATTTTTATCAGGCCTTTAGAATTTAGTAGACCTATAGAGCTACAATATCTTTAGAGTTTCATGCTCTGAATGAATTAGCATACGAATGGTGAAGATCAGTTTCTCTGGATAAAGTGACTAGTGCATTTTCTAATTTTAAGTGTTGGGCATCCTGATGGTAAGACACCAAGTAAACTTATTCTAAACTGAATTTTTCAAGTCATCCCTTCCTTTGTTCAATTCTTTTTCTAGAGTTTCTTTTTATAAGGTCAAAACCGATAATTTGAAAATATTTTCTGCACGTTGCAAATTTTAAGATTGTTTACTATGTCCCTGTATTAAAATATTGAATAAATTAAGTTTGAAACTAAGCACAAATAAAAATATTAAGGGATGCTCAAAGAGGATGTTACGAAGCATTTTATTAAAGATGAGAAATGGCAAACTCAACATTACTTTATAAACTAATATGTAATTGCACAAAATCTATGTCTGATTAAAATGTATTCCGGGGAAAAATTTAGGAAGTTCGCTAATATTCTACAAGTTTGTGTCCAGACCCTTTGTGACCTCAACTTATGCCAATGAAAAGACTAAATATAAACACATTTGGAAAAACTAATATAAAAGAATCGTACAATTAAAAGTACACCGGCAGTACATTCCTATTTACAATTTTCTTTTATTAACATTTCATATAAATTACAAATAGATTATCCACAGTTTCATTTTAACATTTTGCATAAATTATACAATTTTCATCCTACTTACAAACACGTTTCATTTATAATTTCAAATACAGATATTTTTCCACCAAGTCTGTATAATATTTTACGTACAGTGTTTTGTTTTTATGAATTTGATTTAAAATGTTTAACACAAACTGCATACAACTTTCATTCTACTTAATACTTACATTACCATCGATTAAAAGGCATCAGGAATTTTGTACAAAATTATGCAGGCAAAAAATTAAGTAGTTTTTTTAAATTGTGAACTATAATATTTTATTTAATATAATTTCCGCTCTAACATATAGTGTTAGACTAATTATTTGAATTGAAATTCCTTTAATGTTAAATACTGAAAATACTTAAGCATCTTATAAATGGCATGAAATTTTACATGAAATTCTCAAAAATGAAGGTTGCCAATAAAGACTGCAATATTACTCTTAATTTTAGTTTAAATATGAAAATTTTTATTTGTTAGTTTAGTCTTTTTACAAATATTTTGAAATTTAGATCCATCTCTAGACAAACTGACAAAATTTTCAATTGCAGTTCAAGTTATTTTGGATTCTAGAAAAGAAATTTCATAAATTTAGAAAATCTAAGAGGGTACATTTCATATCTTCTTTTTAAGTGAATGTACTTTGATTTAGACGAGCATAAAGACATACTCAATACTTTAATACTGAAGTCTAGCATTCATCTAAATCTTTATTTGCGATGAGCAAGATTATTATAGTTAATTATAAAATTTGTTTTATAATCTGAATTAAAATAGATCAGCGAGCTTTCAAGTTCGACCGACAATTTTTGCCATAAACATAATTTTCATGCCAACGAGTTCAACAAGTACTTGTATATTTTAGTCTGGAATTATTACAGGTAGTAATATTTCAATATAATACGAGGACACTTGTCCACTACAGAAGTTCACACGAGTGAATCGATTAGTTCCGAAACGTCTGGACGTGTGTGAAGCACGACGCGAAAGCAGAACGGCCGTTTACCACTTACACTTGTCTTCCATACTCGTTCGAACGTCCTGGAACTACCGATACACACTTGCACACTTTTGTACAGCGGATAAATGTCCTTGTATTGTATAGATCTGCAATATCATCGGACTGTAAGAACTGTTGGTAGTCCCTTTTATGGATGATGCTCATTAGATTAGCCTTTGCAACCTAGGAGTCCATTAAACTTAAATCCTTTGGATATTCCGAATTTATCAGGGCGGATCTAATTTTCAACGATTTTCCAGCCATGGGTGATTTTAGTTTAATTTACTTCAGCAGTTTAGTTCTTAAAGTTTTTCCCATCTGATTTTGTCCCAGAGTCTACGTTTTCAATTTCTTTCATCGATTTTTTCAGTCGATTAACGGATGCAGAAATTTCACTTCCCGCCTAAAAATCTTTAGTTTTTTAAAAATTCTAAATTATTACACGATAAAAAATATTAATCATATACGGATTTTTAAAAGTTTACTTTTAAAAATCCGTATATGATTTTTTCCAATTTTAATAGAATATTAGGGGAACCGACTAGATTTAAAATAGCTCTATTCTTATTTTAAAAATGGTACACCAATTTACGGGTTAACTTTAAAAGTTTTAAAAATTAAGTTTAAATTATTTCCTTAACTGCTCCGTTATTTAAAACTAACGCAACTTGAACTGCAAGAAATTTAGACTGTTCAAAAAGAAAACTGTAAAAAATTTGATCAAATTACAGATATACAACTCTTTTAAAACTTTCCCTTCTTTACATTTGCAATATTAAATCGCAACTTAAGCTTACAACTTTCAGGACTTTAAAATTATACAAACAATTTCAGAGTGCAAGTGTAAATTATATTAGCATATTAAAATCTTACTTAACAATTTTAACCTATACTGTCGCAACACACTTAATTATGCATGCTTTGTTAGCCATAACTCGCTACTTTTCAAAGGGTATAAATCATATACTTATCTTAAACTTTTATTTAATGAAACATTGTATAGCTCTAAAACATATTTCAAATTAGAATTTAGAATATTGTTTCCAATAAAAACTGAAAACAAAGAAATATAAAAGAAAACTTTACCTCGTAAAATGTTTTGGCATTTCTCTTCAAACTGCAGATTTAAGTTTGCACACATTTTTCGTCAAATTTTCAAAAACTTGCTCACTGCTCACCTCTGCAGTCGTGGGTTTCTTTTGAAAACTCCAATTTAACGGAAAGTAAAGCTTCTATGAAAAATTATGAAAGCGCAACAGAAATCTTATATTTAAATCTATTTAAATTGTTCGAAGGTTGACGTTAAGTTACTAACTTAATGTCTAATACTAACGTCTATCACCAATCCTTAGATAAAATCGTTTTGAAATAAAGTCAACTATACATATATGCCAATGACTTGTTCATACTATGAACATACTTTAGGGAACCCGTCTTCATTCACGTAATGGATGTATATCTTCTAAAAATTTAACTCTTCAGAGAACAGACATCTATCTACATTATATAAAACGCTAATACGTACGTATGTATGTATCAATAAAACCGATGATATTTCTTTTCTCGCGCTGGCAACAGTTTTTATTTTTAATTAATTGGATTCGGCGCGCAAGAGCACGTAGTGAGCAACCAGATAACAATAACCAGAGTGAGCATTATCAGGTTGTTCAATTCAGATTCATGCACTAAAAACATGACAATATTTAATTTAAACTCAATTAGGAATTAATTAATTGAAGTGAGAATGCTTTAAAAGGCCACTGTTGAATTGATATTTTTCAACTGGGAGCTACCTAAACGTCTAAAAAACGTTTAAGTGTTTGTATTGAATGCATTGAATTTTTTTATATTTCGCGTTTATTTATGCATTGAATTTTCACGCTTTAAAATGCAGAATATTAGTGAAGCAATATTTGATAATTCTTTTTTACTAATATGTTTCTTATTTAGCTAATGTTTTGATTTTTTCTAATAATATCTAAATATTCAATCTAAATAGCTAATATACTTTTTTAAAAGCCAATAAGAACATTGGTAGAATTCTTCTACATAAGTACAATACTATGTCATTGATGATAAAATACTATGTCTTTGATGATAATATATTATGTCTTTGTGCTAGAACATTGTGTTCATTGGCGAGCGAGCGCAGCGAGCCATGGTTCACGGCGTGAACCACATAGGATTGCGTAGCAATTCTCGGGGGTTGGCGAGCGTTAGCGAGCAGGGGGCAGAGCCTCCTAGTATTATATAAGACGCTAATAGGTACGTATGTATCAATAAAACCGATGATATTTCTTTTCTCACGCTGGCAACAGTTTTCATTTTTAATTGATTGGATTCGGCCCGCAAGAGCACGTAGTGAGCATCATATGTCTAATTGTTAACAATGACTTAAACAAAAAGTTTTATTTTAACTGATAAATACTATATTATAATTTTAACTTTTTCTATGACTATACTCATTTTCTTACTCTTCGTTTTTTATACATTTTATATTTTTGTGATAAAATAAAAAACTTAGTTGTTCTGCTTCTGAACACTGATGAAAACGCAAAATGATGGGCTTCATCAACAATCAAAAATATATACATTTATTTTACAAATTCCATATTAGGGTGGCGCCATTCAGAGAATTAAAAATACAAAATTATCTTAAGCGAAGCCGATGCTTTACATCCGGCGTTCAGTGGCAGACTACTATTTCATATTGTTTTACAACACATGGCTTTAGCCCTTTTGTGGGAAAGACTTACAACAGTTGCTTTTCTCAACAACTGAAATTTAAAATAGTGTGTTTAAGTAAAATATGTGAACTGTTTGCAATTTCAAATTCATATTGAAATGTACAGGTTTAGAATTTTCTACAGTGAAAAGTTTTCGGAACTTCAGTGTTCAAAAAAGTATACAAAAGCTAGACGTTCAGAACGTATCCAATGAGCGAGTAAAGCGAGCATCGGATTGTGAAGCAATCCGAAATGAACTGCGAAAGCAGTTCCGGTGGTTGGCGAGCACCAGCGAGCAGGGGGCGAAGCCTCCTAGTTATGTAATAATTGCTGATCTGACTACTTATGGGGATATTTTTGGCAAGCGACGTAGAAAACTAAGCACATGTTTAGCTTTACAAAGAGTTGTATTGTAAATATCACTCAAATTAAAACTTCAGATTACTTAATAGCTTAGTTTCCGAAAAACTATTAAAGTAAATTGAAATCTTATCTACGATGTTTAATGCTTATAGTAGACTTCTCTCGGAAACGAACACTTCAAATGCAACCGAACGCACAAGTGAAGCTAGAAGTTCCGAAACACCTAAACGAGAATGAAACACAGCGAGGATGCAGAACGACCGTCTACCACAGCCTCGTCGTGCTCATTCTTGCCCAGGCGTTGCGGAACTCTTCGTTCCACTTATACTCACTTGTTGCAGATTAAGTGTTCCTAAAGTGTACGAACAACTATTGATTTAAATTTAAGTAATTAGACTGAAAACTATTTAAGCGTAAACCAAAAATCTTTAGATGGCAAAATGTGAATTCAATATTTCGGCTTAAATGCGCAATTATTCGAAACTATTGATGAGTAAAAATTTGTTGAGCACGAAATTTTCTATAAAAAACTCTCGTCAAGTCATATAATGCTACGTTAAAGTTGATAAATTAAATTCCCCTAGAAGCCTGCGAACAGAGGGATTGTATGAAATTTTTCTATTAAGGCGTAATTGTTTGGGAGACCTATTTTGTCAGTTTTGATGTACAATAAAATTAACTCAGCAAAAGAAAATTTAAAAAGTTTCCACGGTACGAATTTAAACTTACTTAATTGGAATAACTGCTTAGGATTTCTGATTAACCGTTTATGTGAAATAGGTGAAAACCCAAGCTTTGATTATATACTTTTAAATCTACACTTCATTAAATTTAGGTTTTTATACTGTATTATGCCTACTTTTGATAAGTCTACCACTTTAAGTGTAGTAAGTCTTTAAAATGGGCGTTTATTTTTGATAGTTCGAAACAAGTTACAACATTTTTGAAAAAGTGATTTTTTTTTGCATCACGAAATCTAATCACATAGTTAATCGAACTTGTTTTAAGTTTTAGAGTAAAAATTTTGTTATCAACTAGAAAATTATTCAAATGGCTTCACAGTTTTAAAAAAGTGCAATTTTTGATTTGCCTATAATAACACAAAACACGTCACAAGAGGTTTCAGTAAAACACATTTGAAAAATTAGAAATTCCAAAATATTAGGAATTTATGAAAGTTATATAAGGAAAGTTATATTAGGAAATTATGAGAGTTTATATAAGGGAGAAATTTATTAAAGACAAAATTAAAAATTGCTAAAAAATAATCACGTAATTCAAAAAATATTTTGAATTCCGATAGATTACTCTAAATCATTTATGTCTTATATAGCTATCGAGTCAATAAATTAGTGTTGGATTAAGGTTATATGTTAGTTGTAGGTTAGTAATTAGGGATCGACTCGGCAGAAATATAAGTTTTAAATTTGACTTGTTAACGAGTTCGATAATTTATAGAATTTAAAATTGAAGTTTTGTTTGAAACTAAATTTTGGTTAAAAAATGAAAAAAGTGGTAAACATTTTATTACTAGACAATTTAACTTAAGGAAAGCAGTGAATGCTCTTTTAAATGAGCGCAAATTCCGATTTTATAGTTTACTGAGCAGGAATCTACAGATAAAATTTCGGTTGTGATACCCCTAATACTATATAAATACTATATTTACTAAAAAAGGGAATATTTTAATGATATCACATACTTTATTCATTGTACATAATAGTTCTTAGAAAAAGCCTTGAACTATAACTTTTTCGTTAGTCTTACATTTGCAATTTCGTATTTTGCTTTCAGATTTCCAAACTCCTGGATTATGGAGCTTAGTGCAGTTAGAGATTAAAGTAAATAAAATCTGACTGGTTTTTTTCGCAATGTATTTAATTTTTTCTACTCAAAGATTTAAATGCAGCTTTTTTTTAATGTATTATTTCATTTTAATAACAAATTACAAATTCAAAAATGGCTGCCCAAGAAACTGATTTACGAAAACTATTTTATTGACATGCATTTTATGAATTCACTTTAACATATCTTACGTTAGAATTTCTTGTAAATTGTCCCATTGTTAAGTTAAGGGTATCTCCGTAGTTCATAGAATTTTGAAAAGCTTTATTCTCTGGCAATTTGTATGTCAAATATTTTGCTAACGTTTCGCAGTCTGAATTAATGTATTTGTTTGAATTATTAAAAACATTGAATTAAAATATTTCTCGAAAAAGTTTTTTTGAACTGATAAATTTAATATTAAAAAATCTAAATCTGAATTAACTATTTCTAAAAACCTACTTCGAACTAACCATTTGAGACTTCCAAGCTACAGTTTGAAGTAAAAACGCCATCTTATCGAAATGTTCTTACGTATCAAAATTTTGTCTACCAATTTTATCTTAAGGTAAAGGTGCTCAAAGGTAAGGTTAAGGTAAGGTTAAGGTAAAGGTTAAGGTAAGGTGCTCATGAGTCATGGCTTCCAATGAGCATATAAATAACATTAATTTAATATTAACAATGCATCTACTCTGACACATAACTATTAACATTACAGATGCCACACCACATTAAATTGCTATTTACTTACACAGTTAAATACTAAATAGCTAAGGTACAATTTAAAATTATATAGACGATCTTCAAATTATGAAAGCTCAGGAGGACAACAAGACAACATAAAATTAACCTTCTGTAGAGACCTAGAAACTTATTTGTGCAAAAAGGCATGGCTGTCTCTAAATTTATGGAAAAAAAAAGACCGTGAATTTTGACATCTTCAACTTAAGGCAATTTAGAAAAGAATGGAGCACCGGCTCGCAGGATAACTGAAATCAAATTTTAAATTTTAGCATAAGGAAATGGCTAAATTTAAACACAGATATTTCAAAGCATTGCATTGAGACATGAAAATAATTTGTAAGTTAAAACAATGAGTTTTAATGTGATATTAGCATGCGTCTGCTTATAACTGCAATAAGTTATAAATCCACGCTACCCCATTTGTGAGCAAGTAACTCACTTCAACTCCATGGACAAAAAGTAGACTAAAATTAGGTTGCAATGCAAAATGGTCAGAAGATTAATTAAAGCGAATATATGAAATTCCTAGTCAGAACGTTCTAGTAGTTGTGAAAACTGATGACTATTCTCAAAACACCCCTAGCCACTGTAGTATGGATATTCTTGCCCATCAACGAATCAAAAGGTATCCGACTAAGTGCAAATGATAGAAAACTACGTTTCACGTAAAAGGTCTTTAAAACATAGTATTATTTCTGCACATTTCTTACTGACTTCTTCCGTGCGTGAAGGGGGAATCTTGCAATTGAAATTGGGAAAACTTTGCCACTTAGAATATTTAAATATAAGATGGTTCTTAGGACCGAATGACAATTTGAAGACTCATGACAGCTACTAGAATTTCACAAAGATTTTTAAGGGAGCTATGAGAAAATTTTATTTAGTTACACCCAAGACCAAACTTAAAACACATCACTAACTTAAAATTTCATCTAAAACTAGGCGTAATTTCAGGAGAATGAACAAAAATAATGCACACTTAAAGTTATTTCAATTTACTTAAACTAAGTAAATTAGACATGCATTATCAAAAATATCGCCAGATAGTTTTAACTGTACTGTTAACTGAGGGTTGGCAACTCTTAGACATATTGTAGAAACTTCTAAGTTTAGTTGCGAGTATAAACTATTGATATATGGTATAAAATGTTTAATTACATCTTCTTTCATAAAAGTTTTAAAACACTAGTAGTTTAAACTGTATCCTACAAAAAATAGTTAAACTCAATTTCAATTAAGTAATTATTTTTTAGATAACTTACTAGGACTAATGCCATGCAGATATGAATCAAACTTAGTACATTGTGTCTTAAAAGTTTTTATTGATGCTTTCTCTGTGAAATTAAAGCCATCTAAACAACTTTGAGTTTCTACATCTTATTTGAAATTTAGCTTAGCAATCTTTCTTTTACAAAAGCACAGACATTTAAATGCAAGCATTTTTTCAATGATGAGAAGAACTACTTTTTTACAGTTAAATTTTTAAAAAAATTAATCTGATGTCTTGTACTCTTCAAAATTCCAAAAATTTTGTATTAATACTGTTCTAATGTACGAATTTTAAGTTCCTCGCGTAGTGACAAACTTTTGATAGGTCTAATATGCTCCTATCTAAACTATACTAGTACAAAAAAAGGCAGTATCTTTAAATATAAAACTAGTGTTCAGATTTATTAAAAAATCACAAACACATTTGTAGAAGTTTAAATGCTAGTATGAATTTAATTAAAATCAAATGCAAAGTAAATTAATTAAGAGTTTATCGAGTTGATCAAACAATTTAAAATCTTTGTGGAATAAATTATAGTTTCGTAAATTTAATGAATATCAGCTATGAAAATGACAAAACTTTACTTGAGCTTTCGGAATAACAGACTATCAGAAAAATAACTCACCATAACAAAATGTCACTCTAATCGAAGTTTGAATTTTTCTAAAACCTAATCTAAGAATGTCATACGACATTTTCATAAGATTTGCATAAACAAAAACGTTATTTTTCACTTTATTAACCATCAAAAAGCTAATTTTGAAGCCACTTTTAGAGCTGTAAACATCTTGAAGTTCCTAGTATTAAAAATCTTTGAGGCATATACCTCATACCTTTTCGATGCAATAAACTCTGACTACATAAGGCAGACCAGACGTGCTTTAAAATATGTATGTAAAAGGAATCTGATAGATATGCTCAACAAAATTTCGATAAATTATTTTTCCCACTGCTTTCACATCAGCTGATCTCGGGAGCCTTTTCATTCATTTGAATGCTTATTCTCTAATTCACTAGGCGAGTTCCTCAACATTCCTCTGTAGTGCTCGGAAGATAAACAAATCTTGAATAGCCTCTTAGTACTATATTTTTTAGTTTCTTTTTTGCAATTTTTAGTTTGGCACCTTTGAAATTCCTTTTCGGACAATTTTTTTCATATTCATATTATGTACGAAAATGACGAATGTGTGTCTATTTCAGACAAGTCTTGTTTTTCAACTTTACTTTTAAATAAATAGCTTACATTATCTAACATAATTTTAATTAAAAAGTTTTACTTAACAAAAACATTACTTTTTAGATCGGTTCAGCAGTTTCGTATAAAATCTAACAAAATTGTTTTTTTTTTGATAAGTCTCAGTTAGAATTGGCGACATACACAGTCTTCAAATGAAAGAGCTAAAAGAGGCTTAGACACACCATTACACAAGGAACGCATTGAAGCAATGTCTATCAATTAACAGTGTGATATAAGAACAAATAGAAAGTTCACACGGATAACTCTGGGTTCACGGAATTAAGGTTGCCTAAGGATTAAGACTCTCGAAGGAGATAATAAACGTTGTCAACGAAGAATTTATATCATTCTGTTTGAATGAACTCTATATCATTCAAATCAACGGGAGTCAATAATAAGTCAAGTTTTAGTAACAGTTTCTAAAAATATTAGTTTTCTTAGTTATGCAGAATAAATAACTAACAATAATAAAAATACTGCCACAGTTTAACTTAGTATGTTAACAGTAAAACTACAGACTCAATAGTTTCAAAATACTGAGATTGTACGCACATACACTTTGCAACCAAAACCTGAGAAGCAATTTTATTTTAAATTATAACGCAAGGGAAACATAATAGATTAGACATCGAAATTTGTTTAGTTTGGAGACGGTTTTGAAATTTAAATATGGTCAAAATTTTAAAATTAGATTTCCACTTGACAAGTAGTAAGATTTTGAGTCTGGAAGAATGCATAAAAAGGAGTAATATCAGATTTAAAATTATTTCAAATAATGAAAAAATTCTTATCGATTCTTTGAAATAGTTCTCTATTTTGAAATTTTAAAAAAGGCCAAACTGGATAATATTTTTACACAGTGATAACAGCCGGAAGTAGTATTAATGATTAAGATAATAATCCTAAAATTAAATTAATGCCTTAATCAAGTGTGATAATGTTAAAAAAAAGTCAACGTTAAACTTTATATTTATACTATCCATAAGAAACCAGGTTTTTAAAAATCCCTTATATCGCATTTATGGACTATCCAAACAATTATTACCAACCATCAATATTTTTTAGGATTTAAAAAAAGCATGAATTTTAACATATGTATAGAGAACACACACATTAAGAAAATATATATTCAGAAATGCTTACTTTATAATTCTTGAAGATGATGAAATAATATTTGTCAAACTAATTATATTATGAAAGGAAGCCAGATTCTTAATTCCGCTAAAGGTACTTATCGTATTCCAAGTATCTGTCTAGCGACGGCTAGCACAGCAATTGGAGCAGAACAAAGTTCTCCACACTCATACTCATATGTTGTATTTATCTTAGCATCAGCCCCGCGAGGGGCTCGTAATTCATCTGAGTGGGAATGTATGATAAATCACCGAAGCGCAATTGAATGGTGAAGAGCTCGCCACACATGGTAGAATGGTAGAAATCATATAAATCTCGGTGCGCTGCCTCGAAGCGGCATTAACCGATTCATCTGTAGTAGTAATTCGATGATGAGGAGTAGCTCGCCACACATTGGAAAAATCAGGTCTTATATGTCTTGTCAATATCGATAACGATTAATTTTGAATCACTAAGTACAATTGTAGTATGAGAATGTAATTGATTAATAATGGCTTTTCTAGTAGCAAGATACACTATTTAAAAGGACAGAGTGGTATTTCTATTAAACCAAACGCTCTGAGGCGCAAAGGTTACGGGCTCGAATTCCACGGGATGCATCTCAGTGTTCTATTTCTCTAATTAATTAATTGATAATCCAATCGAAAATGAGGGTAATTGAAAGAATGAAGCTCAGGACAGCAATGAAAAAAAAAGATCTCAAAAATTAGCTTGAAATTCTCATATCAGTGAAACTTGTTTTTAAATCAATTAAACTTAAGTGCTATTTGCCTGTAAGGGCAGAAGTTATCCAGTTAATTTTAATGATGCACAATTTTTTTTGTCGCAGTTGGAAACCAAAGTCCTATTGCCACCCAAACCATTTCTTTATCCCAGCCCTTGGAAGGATTTTTCTGCAAGATTATACTTTATATTTTTATAACCGACGTTTTTCTTTATAGGCTTATTATTTAATTCCCCAACTCAGATGACAAGAGTTTAGGTCTATAAATAGAAGACAAGAGTTGAGGTCTATAAATAACTCGGTGAGATGAGGCCGAGGGGTCTCTTATCTCACCGACTGGTCTCCGGCAAATAATCATTTAGCGACGGCAATAATCCTAGATGCATAGTTATAATATTATTCTTTAATTTGTGTTCTCAATTTTTCAGTGTGAAAAAGCTTGTAATCCGTTTTTCTAATGTACGCACAAGCCAGCCTATGGGTTTATAATAATAAATAAATGAACAAAATTATTGGGGGTCTCCCTGGCTGAACGGTATCACCTGCCAAACGCTGTGCAAAGCATGGAGGCAGCGAATTCGAATCCCATTGCTAACCTGGATGTATCTCCACGCTGTCCTTTTTTAAATTGTGCTATCTGTTTTTCCATTTGACAAAGGCTTATAAGCCTAAATTGAGCACACAAGCCTGCAAATGTGTGCAGTTCCTATAAACTAATAACCCTGTCTTGCTCATTTCAACTCAAAACACTGAGAAACACAGATCCACTTCAAACAGGAAAAATCTTTAAATAAACCTGGTATTCTTTTCGAGTTTAACTAAACGATTCTTAGCTCCCGACCTACTATGTCACCTAAAATCTATTCAATTTTAAAATTTGGACTGGTAAAACCTCTCTGATCGCCTGAGGAAAAGTGCATGCTTGTTAAGGGTTCTTCCCATGACGGATGTCTGCTTTAAGTTTTGGAACCACAAAATTTTCGCTTTTGAGTTCTTAGAAAACTGCAAGCTTTGCTCCCTATTAGTTTAAAGCCCTTCTCCATAACGGTACTATATCTGAACTTCTTCATTATCATCAACTCAACCACTCCAAAAACATTGGAACCTCGAAATTATGTACTTTGATTTCTCGGAACACTGCAAATTTTGTGTCGAAGAAGTTTAAAGTTTCTTCATTATGATCCTCTTGTATTGTCACTCCCTCATCATCATCATCAATATAAAATTTCTCACAGCATAGAGGATAATAGTGATGAGCAAAGATCCTCTTCTTCATCCAACTCAGATACAGACTCCTCTCCATCACCAAACCAAATCGGTCTTGAATTTTATAGATAATTTCGTTTTGCATTTATATCCTTTTGTAGGCTTTATTTCTTACTCAATTCCAACTTCAAATAAAATGGAATCTTTTCCCCGTAAGATTTTGGTTCTTTTTCAATTGAATGCGCAGGTTTTTTAGTGGTTTCAAACACAAACTTAAGGCAATATTTCTCATAGTACAGGACAGTGAGAGAGATTAATGGCCACTTCATTCCAACTCTGTTTTTTTCAATCCTCTACTGTCATTTATAATTTTTTCTCAACCTGATAGGTAGATAAGTAGGTACTTTATATACGTCGCACTAGATGCTCTATTGACGACTGTCTGGGAAACATATCCTGAGGTTGATCCAAGACATGCCATCACAATTTTGATCCTCAGCAGGTAGGATGGCTCCTCTGCTTTGGTAGCCCGAAGATCTGCGCGACGTCGAGCTTTTTACGGTTAACGTCGAGCAGTTTAACGAGGAGCGATACCGCACATCCTTGGTCCCTACCCAGGTTGATCAAAAGGGTCATCCACCCGCTTACTGACCGCAGTCAGTGATGCTTGACTTCAGTGTTCTACTAGGAAACGTGTCTTTACGATCAGTTCACTGAGGGAGTTCTTAATTTGAAGAGGGGATTATTTCAATCTGCTGCATTCAAACGTCGCAAATTTGTTCCCCCGAAGAATATAAGCACTTATAAATAAGGTAGAGCAATTTTATATCACATTCCAAAAGGATTCCTAAATTTATCATACAAGTATTAAGACTAACACATGTGAAATAAGTCTTATTTTAACCTTCAATAACTTTCTCTCACATAATGTATGATTATAAACACTATTTATGGATATTTGAAACACGGAGACTGGATTCGAACCTAGTACATTCTATGAAAGTGCGAAAGCCAATTACCTCAGATAGTCATCGGTAAAGTTCTTAATTTTTTTTATTTATTTTAAAAAAGTGACGTAGTTAAGTTTTTGTACAATTTCTGAATGATAAGGTTCCTCAGTTTTTATAAGTCAGGTTCTTAAAGGTTATCTTCTTCAGATCAAAGTTTTTTATTATTTATTTAAGAATTCCGTGAAATGATCCAAAAGCTCCTCTGTTCATATTTTACTTACCATGCTCTCTAATTTAGTCCACGTACTAATGGAACTGAGTGTGCGTAAATAAACTAAGTAAGCTAAGTAAATAGTCTATATATTTTTTTCCATAGAGCCTCATATTTTATATTTGGTTCACCAAGAATTTATATCTCAATCCCTTCGTTCCTAAAGATCTGATTTTCTTAAAATTCTTCCGACTTTATTTTCGTATATTAAAAAAATCAATTAAAAGGTGAATAAAATTTTCTTATCATTGAAAAAAAAATTGTGCAGTCGGAAAGGCAGAAGAAATCCATTCTAGCTGCAAATTAAAAGTACTTTTTTTGAACTATTTTTAGAGAGTTATGAAAACTTTATTTGCACTTTTCCTTATTTCAAATTAGAAAAAAAAATTCTTTTTTATATAATTAGTGAACTGTAACAATAATTTTTTCAATGCGGAAGCTTAATAATTTATTTCCGTCCTCTCAATGGGCTATTCAGTTAATCTTTTCGCAGGTTGGAATGTTTAAAAAAAGTTTTCTGATGATTGTAACAGCCAGCCATTTCTCCCTGATAGCCGATCTATGGTTGGCGTCAGCTTTTATTATTTATATTTTCTCCCAATATTACATAATGGCCCAGTTTAAAAAATGGTAAAATTACTTTTACGGTGCAATATAAAACAAGAATCATTAATATGGGATACAAACAGGTCCCGGACCGAACAAGACGGCAAAAATTTATTTGGGTGATAAAATTCGTTGACGCAAGCAATATTTGTCATAGAATGCATGATTGGAACAGCAGCAGTGAGAAGTTAAAATGACCACTAATACATTTAAAGGTCCCGCAGTAGACTGATCGTTAAGACACGGTTCCCAGCAGATCACCGAAGTCAAGCATCACTGGCTGCGGTCAGTGTGGGGGTGGGTGACCCACTTGGATCAGTCTGCGTTGGGACCGAGGGTGTGCAGTATTGGTCCTCGTTAAACTGTTCTACCGTAAAGTGCTCGACTTCGCGTGCAGCTCGTCGGTCTACCGAAGCGGGGGTGCCATCCCCTCTGCAGAGGATCAAAATTGTGATGGCATGTCTTCGGATCATCCTCAAGGATGTTTCCCAGACCGTCGCCAATAGCCCATTGTGCAGCTCTAGGGCGACGTAAATGAAGTACAACAACAACACATTTAGAGAATTAACTCAAGAATGGGGAAAGATGCTTCAAATAGCGTTTTATTCCGCTATTAAAGAAATTGCTGTAAAAAAAAACGATGCAATAATTGTCGCTTGATGCGAATAGGTTAGCTCTTGTGCTAGCCTATTCCATTATAAATGTTTAGATTTAAATGACACCCTTTAAATTGTATATGAAAACTCGGTTTGATTCTAACCTTAAATAAAGTGCTTCTTCACAAACTTTGTTTGGGATGGGCAACATCATATTAAGAGCGATATTACATTACAGTTTTCAGTTTGATAGTGTGCATATCTTCTATAAAAGTGAACTTCTGCTTTGACCAAACTCACGTCATCGATGATTTTATTATAAATAAACGTCAACTACCATTTATTTTTTTATTTTTTAAGCGTCATTAAGCAATCAAACCAATTTTGAGTTTATGACTACCAATGTTCAATTCTGTAGCCTTGTCAGTTTGAAAACACCCCAGAAGACAGGGAAACTCCTGGATCAAGCATTAAGAGAAAATTGCCTTCGTGGAGGACATTTTTGATAGTACTTGTACATTTGTGTTACAAGGAGAGGGAAATTTTGAAAATCTCTCTCGATTAGCCTAATGGCAAGGAGACTCTATCCCATTATCCGTCTACCACTGAGGATATTTTACGTTATCACTGTGGTTGGTGCGAGCTGGGGGCAGAATGCTTATCGACCAGCCATTTGCCGAGATTCTCACCCGGTTCACCTCATTGGAAAGCGAGGGCTCTATCTCCTGAACCACCACGGCTCATCATACCACCACGGCTCATAATTTTATTTTATTTTATAACCGTCGTTGCGAACTCCTGCGTAGTGCTAAACTCCTTATCCTTCTAATTTTGAACCCAATCCGGAAAACAAGGGAGTTCCTGAATCGCGTATTGGGAGAAATTTGCCTTCGTGGAGGACTTCATCGCTATCATTTGATGATTTTCAAAAATACGCCAAATACAGTATTTTTTTTTAGTCGAACGCAATTTATGAATGTATTTTATTTTAGTGTAAGTATTTGCATTGTGGATGTTTTAATTAATTACTCCAATTACCTCGAATAGCAGTATAAATTGGCTTTAACTTGAAACGATGAGATTGAGATTGTTCAATTCCGAAATCGTAAGGATATTGAAAGTTTTAAGTGTACAGGGGCGTTTTACAGTGTAGTCATAATGTTATAATGTGTAATTTATAAACATAAGTTAAAATAATTAATATAAGTCAGTAATTCATACAAGCTAAATATTTTGCAATTTTCATTTTGATGCCAGTTGTTTTGGTTTATTTTTATGTTTGATTGATATTAATTTTTTTATTTTTTCAATTTCATTACTTAACAAGAATTATTTTTTATCAGAAACTAATTATTTAACCAAAGTCTTTTTTTATCCGTTCACTAATTTTTTTTTACAGATTTGAAATTTTGAATTTAGTACTTCCTTAATTCTGGGTTAATAAAATCAATGAAATATGCATATTTTTTCAGGAAACAGTTCTTTATAGTAACTAATCTTAATTACCTGTATATTCGTTTCGTGTTTCTAAGCTCTTTAACTAAAAGGTAAAAAAATAATTTGTATACAGGAAGAATATTTTTAATTGGAAAACTCGCATGATCTATTTTAAAACAATTTCCTTTTTCATAGTTTATATAAATGGGGAGTATTTTTATTATATATGTTATAAGAGAAAAATGAGTTTCTATTAGGGTTCATGAGAAGAAACCGTTGAGAGTTTGGAAGGATTATCTCTTATCATCTGAAAACACTCGCCAAATATTTACTGTCTAATCAAAAAAGCTTACGAGTTAATTATCTTATTAAAGCATTAATACTTCTGACAAACAGCGATTAAACAACCAAGTCAACAGTTTCATAGTGTAATGGAAAATGTGTAATAGGGCTTATGAAATTCCCTTTATTTTAGAAAATTCATATTTGGCATTTGAACAAAAGGGAAAAAAACAAAACTGTTGCTATAAAAAGCTTGTTTCGTGAATTTTCTTTTAACTTATTAGGCGAAAAATCTTTTAACTTGGAAAATATTTAAGTTTATGAAAATACTGCGGAATGATACAGGTAAAATAAGGAGCAGATTTGGAAATTTATTTTTGTATATTATTCAAAATTATTAGATATTTGTTTCATGCAATGAAGTTAAAATTTAATATAAAAATTTATTTAAAGAAAACAAACCAAACCAAATAGAAAAAAAATGACATGCTACATTTGTTAAAGTTTTGTATAAAAAAATGTGAGTCATTAAGAAAATTTTTTTGAAATAAACAGATTTAGAATTCTATGCTTTTTTATTTATGAACTTATAACTATTGCCACTTTTTCGTCCTAAAAAGTAAAATTTATAAATAAAGCAAGTTTTTTAACAAGTTTTAAAGACTTTAATAATGAAACTACAGATGTTTTGTAAAATCAAGTACACTTTAAAACTACTTTCACAGTAAAGGCTAAAAATTTTTTAAGCACGAAATAAATATTTTTGTATTGCTCAAATGAAGCAATGAGATATTTATTTCTAGTAGAAATATTTTTCAAAAAAAAATAGAAATGATTTTAAAAAATTATTTCTATTTGTTTATTAGATAAAATTGATGCGAATTTTAACACAATTTGTTTCGGTAATAAGTATATTCAACATTACCCATTGGAGGGTATTCAGAGGGCGAATACTTAATTTAGTTTTATCTATAAAGCTTACTTTGTAAATACTGCAAATTTCAAACGTAACAGTGCATTATTTATTTTATTTTTAATTATGACTATAATTGACTATTATGCATGACTGTAAGTATAAAATTATTTTTCGTATACAAATATGCTAAAACATTTAACAGAACATCACAAGTCGTAGTATACAACTTACAGCAAAGTTGTATACAATATCACACATGCCGTGATTAATTTTGATGTGTCTTGGAAAGTAAAAGTACACTGTTTGAAACTTCTCGGAAAAATGGTTAAATCACAATTTATTTAATATCTTTTTACCATATTCAAGCAAAACAGTCAAATTATCATATGATGGGATTTAAACTGTTAACTATGAAAAAAAAATTCTTTTTTAACTGCTTTCATCTGATATGGTTGAAAAAGCAGAATTTTACAGCACCAACTAAACTGACAAAATGAAGCCACATTACTTTAATTGCAAAACTAGGAGAGAAAATATATTATTTACTAATTTGTGTTGTGAATTATCCGTCTACCGACTGATTTCTGAATTAAAAATTTTGTTTACGTTTTCTCATTCATTGTTTTCATTCAGAAAATTGTCAAAGTAACAAACATATGATCAAAAATGAAACAACATTTGCGCGAATTCAAATATTGTCATGATTTACTTCGGAGTTTTCGAATGCCAACGGTAACTTGTTTGTCCGTTTTCATTTCAAATATTTGCTTTTATGCTATTGCAATCAATTTTCTTTGATTTGAAGGAAGAAAAATTTTCTTCATAGAAGAAACTCCGCCGGTTGTATGTTTTCGTAAAAGTTAAAAAAAAAAAAACTTTTTCAGTTTATATTTTAAAATATCAGCATAATACAGTACAAAAATATAACCAAATATTCCTTTCAGCAGCAACTTTATTGATTCCCATCTATTGAACTCAGCATTAATGAAATTTTGTCTAGTCGCCCATGTATATTTCGAAGATCCGTTCGATGCATCAACAAAAGATCTTCAATATTTGCCTTACTTTATACCATGGCTTTATATTCAGTTCGAATACATTTCCTATTTCAAATCATAAGTTTTGTGCCGTACACTGAAGCTCTAATACACTGGATTCTCTTCCAATCTTGATAATCGAAAGCAAATAGATAACCTTTTTCAAATGTTGGCATAAAAGCTTCAGCACCTGCGATATCACGTATTAGGAATAAATGAATGTGAAATTGCGATCTCAGTTATCGTTCAGGCATCATATAACATAGGAATTAAATTTTCGAATATAAAGGTCTTTTATGTTCCATCGGCTGTTTTTCCAAAGACAGACTATTTTTGTGTTATCAAAAGAATCATTTTTAGAAATGAATTACAGTGTTAGCCACGAGATATTTCAGAGTTTAATTTTTATCTCTCTAATTTTAAGATTGCTATGACGTTTTTATTAGCAAATAATACTTTTAGAAGTTTTCCTTACGGAATTATAAAAGTATATATGTTTTATCAGCTGTATTTTCAAAGACAGAAACTGTTTATGTTATCCAATTTTCTTTTTCTTTTAGAAATGAATTTATAAGCCACAAGACGTTTCAGAGTTTAATTTTTCTCTCTCTAAGCTTATGATTGCTATGACTTTTTTAAGCAAATGATACTTTTAGAAGTTCTTCCTAGGGATTTGTTTGTTAAATTTAAAACGGGTACTATGGAAAAAAACTATATTGAATCGATTGAGAGTTGAATCAAATTCTTATTCCAGAAAACAGGTCAAGGGGACATGCACAAAAATAATTTATAAATAGTCTACAAAAAGTTTAGAGTAATTGGTTTTTCAATGATGCACAAAATATATATAATAATTACTTATTCAAATTTAAACAATCAAACTAATTTCATACTATAATACATATTAAGAAAACATGAAATTTTTTTTCTGAAAAAGTTTTAAAAGTGTCATTTTAGCTATATGTCCTCTAACTTCTACTTTAAAAAAATGGTGGTCAAAACTACTAGAATATGGTAAAATTTACCAAATTTTTTGTTCTATGGGAGCATTAAGAAGTTTGGTAAATATTACCGAAGTGCTTGTTAATGAATTTGATAAAATTAGCAATAAAATATGGTTTTATACTGTGTAATTAAGTCTAATAAAGGTAAAATTTGGGAATTTTATCATGATATATTAAAGCATGGCATAATAATACTCTATTCAGTTAAATTCACTTCTCAGTGTTTTGTTTTCAACTAAATATGCGGTAATTAAGACCTTAATTTTGGAAAATCAAAATTATCGTTAAATGCAATGCTTTAAATACCGTATGTTTTAGTTTTATTAATCGAAATTATGTTTCTTTTTATTTTTATTTTTTATCAGCTACATCATTACGATAAATTTACCAGAAAGTTTTCCTCAGTGCAAAATGTAAGTTTCAAAACTGTAGACTTTGGATGCAAGAGTTTGTTTAACCTTGTAACAGACTTAGTAATTGTTTTTCGAAGTAATATTCTTAATCATTAGTAATATTTTGGGAGTTTTTTCCTTTAAATGATATCATAATCGCGAAAAGAAAGTAACTTAGAAATAAAGAATTTGTTTGGGATCGGATTACAATAATGTCATAAATAATGCAAAAATAAATAAACAAATAAAGATAGAAGAAAGAAGGAAATCGCAAAAATGTTTTGTACATATGTTTATCGCATACTTCCGTAAATTTTACTGTTTCACTTCAATATTATCATCTAAGATACTCTTCTTTTAAAATATTAAGTTTACAACTACCACACACATTTCATGCACCTTATGCGATCTTTATATTAGGTGCATAAACCGAGAAGAAAAGGCATAGACCTGAATTACTTTTGCTCTAATGATTGGAACTGTTCTATTAAGTACAATCTTGACTGTTAGAATTTTTTAAAGTTTTCAGTAATTGGTTCTAACAACTAATTACTTTACGAATTCCGACATAGCACAACATATTTTCGCTGAACAGGCATGCCCCTTTTTCGACAGATTTGGCTTATTGACCATTAAAATATGAGAGTATCCGTAATTCAAAAAACGCGGTTCGAATAGTTTAGTTAGGAGAAGGGTCTTAATTAGTATTATTTGTTATCTTACTTATTTTTTGAGACATATTTCAAGAATTTTTTGGGTGAATCAAATTTACCTACAACTAAACTTTTTAAGTTACATATTTTGTGAACATAATTCTTTTATAACTAATTAGCAGTTTTGTAATCATAGGTTGATACACCTTTGCATTATTTCATATAATATAATTTTAAATTTCAAAATACACATTTTGAACGAAATCGTTAGAAAAGCTTTGAGAAAGGAAACTTGACAAAGAAAAATTATTTAAAAAAATACAGGTTTTTAACGAAATCGTTAGAAAAGCTTTGAGAAAGGAAAATTGACAAAGAAAAATTATTTAAAAAAATTCAGTTTAGTATTTTTTTATCTCACTCAATGAAATTCGCAAAACTCCGATTAGTATATAAAGTTTTTGCAGATCAATGAAATTTGAGACTTTATATTTAAGTTACAATAAAAAAATACACAAATAAATTTTGTATTTTTTTCCCTCCTTATTTCGCAAATACGTTTTGTAATTTGGTTACTAAAACAACCAATTACATATAATATGATACTATAAAAAAACAAAACATTTTTTAAATTCTAAATAGATGAAACTTCTTTAAATAAAAATAAAAATATGACCACCGAAGCTGACGTATTCAGGGGATACCAGCCCAGGTAGCCATAAAACAAAACCTTTTTCTATTGAAGGAGAAGCAAATTCCAAAAGTAACTCCCTCAGTACCCCGAAGGTTTTGTAGTCCAGGAAAAAACATGAAATACAAAGAACCAATTTTGAAAAGAAACTCAACTTATTTCCTTCGTTTCCTTTATTGCTACATATAATATGCTGTCAGTATGAAAAAATAAAATCTAAAATGTTTCTTTGTTTTGTTTTGGGCTTTAGATAATCACTTATATTACCCCTAAATATTTTTCATTTTATATGAAACAAAGAAATATTTTGTTTGTTCTTCTAAGACATTTTTAAGGAAGATAAATGTAATTTTCCAAATGTATCTAACACAGTATAAAAATAAGCGCGTAAACTCATAAGATATCTCAATTTTCCAACCAGCTTTTATCTAAGATATCCCTTTTTTATCATCATTATGTTGAAGACCAATGAGGGATAAAAATGAAAGTGTCAAAACACGGGAAAGGTACGATGATAAGAAGCTTATCTCCGTAAATCTTCAGTATGCGGTTTGCTAAAACTAAAAGTTTTCTGTTAATAAAAAAAAATTTGCTTTAAGGCTTACTGAATATATTTCAGGTGATTGGATTGATGAAAAAAGGAAAATATTTTCCTTTAATGTGATTAGAATTAAAATGTTTCCGCTTTAATTCACAATTTTTTTGAATGAATATTTTATGTAAAAATGTTATAAATGTATATTTTTTAACATTGTTTCTTCTCTCATTGGTTTCCACCTGTAAAGTGTAAAACTGAAAATTTAGTACTAGTCAATTTGTTATTTATAAATTTTAAAATTTTGAATTGGGCAAATTTAATCCTCTTGAATGATGTAATGATGTAGAGAGTCACATTTCGGCCTGAAATCTTTCTTGAAAACCGAAACCAATTTGCTCTCATTGTTAATAGGAGAGACAAGTAGATAAATCATCCATTGTTTTTCAACTGTTATGGGATTAAATATATATATATATACCTAATATTATAATCGATCAATAGCCTATAAGAATATAGTAAACTTCTGGAAATAAACATTAGCTTTTGTTTCGTTATTATGTTTAACCCATGTTCATGTTGCCAAAATACTCTCAAATTAAGTGCATGTAATAAAACTTATATTTGTAGAAATATATTTATAGAGCTAATTAAAACTTGCATTTACATTATTTCAGGAAAGGAAAACAATAAAAAAAACAATTATGGTTAGTTTGAAGTCAGTAAAACTCAATGTCACCAGCAGTTTTTAACCAGATTACCTCTGTTAGCATGTTTAGCTTTACGAAATTTATTGCACGCTTTAAATTCAGTTCAAAACATTAAAAATATTTAATATAGATTATTTGTACATATTTTGATGCATTTATGTAGAGAAATTAAAGAGTTTTCAGAAATGAAAAATATCGCCAGTCAATTGAATACTAAGACAATGGCTAAGACATTTTAGTTTTAGTGTAAATTTCATTTGACACTATCACTTTAAACACAAACCTCAGGCTATCTAACTGTATACAGCAAAAAAAGTATTTAACTCAGTTTTAACAATAGTCATCCTAGAATGCTTTTATCTCTGCATAGTTATTTTGGTGCATGGTTATTACTCCGGAATTTTTTTATTGTAAATTTATTCGTAATTAGATGGGGATAATAGTGTAGTAATCAGCAAAATTTTTTATTTATTATTATTTTTTATTTTACGTCTACTGCGGCGCTTCTGCTACCAGCAACAAACAACCCGTTAAAATGATGGGAGAGAAATAAGAATCAAGAATAATTTCTGGAATGGTCACCATCCATTTAATTGGTACAACAGCCGAATCTTTGAGTTCCAACTGAAGTAAATACTTTTGTAAGTAGTTGTGTTCAGTTTTTATGTCAAAGCAAGCAACTCCTATGGAATATTCAATAACCATCTTTGAATAGCTGCCGGAATTTTTTTAGTTTACGACGATGTTCAACTTGGTATCTTTGTTATTTTGAACACTATCCTGAAGACAAGGGAACTACTGGATCAAGTGTTGGGAGAAATCTGCCTTTGTAGAGGACAACTAACGATATTTTACGTCAGCATTGTGGTCGGTGTGAACCTTTATTATTTTATTTTTGTTAGAATATTCTATTTCTTATCTCAGCTGCATCAACATACAAGTTATTCTATTATATTTGATTTTACTGCTAAAGATAGCAGTCAAGAATTTTTGAAAGATTTTTTTTTTTTTTGAATTTGGGATACACCTGTGATTTTAATAGATTAAAGAATGTTTTTTTAGGTACTAATTTTTGTCATTTTGCTAATTAATCATCTGATGGAAAGTTTTAATTTATTATACGTCTCTTTTTTCTATTATAGTTTACAATTCAAATAAAAAATTATTAGCATATGTATGTAATTGCTTTTTAAATTTTATACATCAAGCAAAAAATTGGTGTAAATATTGTTCCAAAACTGTCTGAATAAATCTAATCTTTATTAAAGAACGGTACTGAGATTAAAGAAAATGGTTTTTGAGAAAAATAGTATTGTAATTGGTGCAATCTCAGAATTGTGTTTTGTTTTAGAACTTTAAACGTTCGTTATTTTAATATATTTATATTGTAATATATCTTATACTGTAATATGTGTTTATATTATAATATAGAATAACAGTTTTTGGTCATGAACTTCTGAAAATTTGAAAACCGACTTTAATATATTTTCATACACAAAGTTAAAATATAATTGATCAAATTTTACGTTATGATACAAAATTATTGTTTTCTATTCTTCTAAGGCTTTCACTAGCTAAATTCTAGGAAACGATTTTCTAGTTAATTATTTATTCTTTGACGAATCATTTTGACATATATGTAGTTTGCTTTGTTGAAAGGTGCTTTTAATTTCAAATTATCTAATAGTTGTTAAAACTTGTTGAGAACATACATACATAAATTAAATGTAATAAATTAGAAATGAAATGTCATCATATTATCATCACACAAATGCGATGTAATCATTAAACTTTCTCAATTACCATATCACCCTAACTATTACAGCTATTGTGTTTGCATTATTTCAATCCTAGTTATTTTACGCCATGGATTGAAAAATAACGATTTGAATTATTTATAATAATATCTCTTTGGAAAAAATATTTATATACATTTTCTCTGAACAAGAATCTTGACAAATAATTTTAAAAAAATATATTAGTGAGTGAAGTAGAAATTGCAAACGAGCATAATGATTAAATTAAAATGTTGGTGTCATTTCTTTGCAAAACTATGATTCACAAGTCAACAATGTAAGAAAGTCAGCATCAAATTACGGTCACTCTGGGTATCTGCACTTTTTACCGTAAAATCCCTTTCTACAGGAAAATGTTACGGTCAATTATAGTAAAATTTCCGAATCACTCTAATTAAATGAATATTACTGCTGAAATTACAGTGTAATATTTTACGGTAAAAATGGATTTTACGGTAAAATTAATTTTACGGGTGATGCACTCAAAGTGCTGGTATTTTATACCCTATACTGATCCAGAACTTTTTATAGTGCAGAGCCATGGTCCAGATCTTTCAGAAATGCAAATCTTAAAAGGTTCCATTTGATACGACACGTACCTGAGCAAATATTCCAACCTCTTCAAATACTTTCTAATAATTTTTATACATCTATTTTGATGCAATGACATATTGAACAAAAAATAATATTTATTTTCTTTTTAGGTATACGAGTAACGAGTTACGATGTATAAAGAAAAGAACGTCAAAGGAAGTTTTGTATGAGATTACAATGTCAATGAACTTAAGATCTTGATACAAAGGACAAGGTTTCTTAAATAATAAAATGATAAAGTGAATGCTGGCAAGAAAATTGACAAAGGAACAGAAATAAAGTTATACCGCTGATCTTAAGATAATTTAATTATTTTTGTGAGATGAAAACCTAGATGCATCAACATTTATATTACTTCTTTCTACTTCTAGAAGATTTCTTCAGTAAAAAGAAGTCTTTGATGAAAAGAGCGACTATCTTGTTTTCGTATAGTATTATTAAAAAGAAAAGGACTAGGCAGATCTATCTCATATGCTATTGTTTCTAAATTGTTACACATAAATTGGATTTTCTGTTTTGTTTCTTCCTTCTTAACTAGAATTAGCTTTTCAAAAACCTGGAAGTAAAGCATTGAATTAATGAGAAAAAATTCCGACATTGTTTGTTACAGACTTTTGCTACATATTTACTCCCAGCAACTTTTTAAATTTTTTTGGAAACCTCAGAATATTTTAATATTAAGTACTATAGTGCTCTGATTGTTGTAATTTGTATATGAAATTAAAAAATACAGTAAACCGTTTAAAAATTACTCAAAGTAAGTAATATTAAGCGATTTTAATAATGTATGTTGGATATAGTTGTTGCACATACATTGTTACACATGTAGTACATATGGATGCTCGCACTTACATCTAAGTATATGAGTAGGTTAAGTTGTAGAATCGGGATCCCTTGGTTTGGTAATAATTTTTATTCAGCATTTTTAAAACTCCATTTTTGGTTATTATGATATTTTTTGTTGCCTTTGGTTTCACTAACGTCACTTCCTGATTATCTCGACCTTTGTCTAACTTTATGTGATTGGTTTTTAAAGTATTTTCATATACATTGGTTAATTTTTAAATCGTCAAATGTAAGAGGGGCTCCCGATTATAATTATTACATATGAGTACGCTTCCAAATGAATCAGTAATGGTTAAAAATTTAAATAAAGTTTTGTTGTATGAACAATATATCGTCGCTTTGAAACTAAACCGTGGTAACTCAAAAAAGCAAGTTTCTCAGGAGAGAGATTTCCAACATTTCAGGAACATTCACCGCAGGTTGACTTGAAGCTATGGCGACTATTGCAAAATAGTTTACATTAAAGAAAAACATGTTTCTTTATATTTTTCAATGAACCAGGTCTGATTCTTGCAGTAATTTTAATTTTGTGGTAATTTCGGAATAAGTTAAGGTACTTTGAGTTGCAACACTTTTCTCTAAAACTTTTATTAAAAGTGGAGAGTTATTTCAAAATACAACGATGTTCTTCAAAATATCCTCCCGAATATTACGTATTTCATTTCAAATTTTGACATACAACAATGGTAGGAACAAAATCGCTCTCCTGAAAAACTTGCCTTTTTGAGTTACCACGGTTTAGTTTTAAAGCGACGTTATCTCCTCCAAGGTTTTGTTTCAACTGGCACACTGCTACACTATTCCCTAAAACCAAGATGGTGAATCGCGCCAACGCGATAACGATTTATCTGCTCTCTAAATTAATTTTATGGAACTATGAAGAAAACACGTTGTTTCTCCAAAAGTGATTTTTTTTTTACACAAAATGACACAAATATCTCATTTTTCGATTTTTTTTGAGTTACTACGGTTTAGTTTCAAAACGACGATATACATTCTACTTCTGAAGTATTCATTTACTCTAAAGAAGAAAAATTATCTTGGTTTTATGAACCTGGTGAAAAAGGGAGACATCAGGCAAATGATTCGCAATCGAAATTGTTACTAAATTTTTTCGTATTAATTTGTTTACTTTCCTTCTGTTTTATTATACAAATATATATATATATATATATATATATATATATATATATATATATATATATATATATATATATATATATATATATATATATATATATATATATATATATATATATATATATATATAAATAAATAAATATATATATATATATATATAAACTGTTTGTTACCGAGAATTATATTGAGTATATTATATTAATGAATACTATTAATAGCTATACCAGGAACTCATTTTTTGTTGCAATTACACAAAGACTTGTTCTGGCCTAATACGGGTGGTTTAATTTTGTTTGAATCAGCTTGAAAACTACACCTGAAACAACATATCTCTTGACTAGATATATATGTCTAAGTTTAATTTTTTCTGAACCTTCCTCCTCAATAAGTTAAGGTTGACCTCTAATGCTGATTTCAAGTTCGAGGGAAACATCCAATATTCACATTAAACCTAACACAGCATTTAAATTACCTAACAACCTAATAACATTTCCTTACTTAACTTACCTTGCCTAATAAAATTTCAATAAACCTAACACAGCATAAAACACAGCATTTCTTAAGATAATTCTGTTAATCACACCAGCCGAATTTTAAATTGAGAGTCTCATTATGCAAAAGGTGACTAAGTTACCACAGATCTGTGAAAATATTTCATTGATATTACCTTTAAGGTTTTTTTCCTTCAAGTTTCAGACATTTTTAATTTTGACAAATCACATATTATTCACATGAATTTTAGTTTTACATCTGTTTAAGATCTGTTTTAAAATAATGCCGAAAGTATCTTGCATTTTTTCCCATTCACTAACCCATTAATTTGTATTTACAGAATTATATATAATTTTGTTGTTCTTAGTAGCCTCAGGAAGATTTTGTTGGAGATAATTTAATTAAAAAAAAACTCATTTTGAGCCCATAATTGATCGCATAATTTTGAAGAACACGATGTTAAAAGTGTTTATTTTTTATTCAAGAACATTGTTTAAAACTAAGTGCATCTACAATATATGTATTCTTTTTTGTGGCTAATTTTTAGCTTACATTCTAGATGAGTGTTGACATCTAGTTTAAAATAAACTATCTCCTACAGTAAAAACAGTCTGGCACTGCCATCTGGTGTATAGATTGAGAATTGGGCAAGTTTACTGACACATGAAATATATTGTTTCAATCTATTTGGCACATACCCTTTGAACACCTCATCCCGAAAATATCAGGGCCACTAGAAATAGAGCTTTAAACTTCACTCCGTCAGTCAAGAACAAGAAGAAAGTGGTTAAGAAAATCGAATTACCTTTTGACCTTTTTGAATGACCTTTTACCTTAAGAGTCAGTTATTAAAATAACAGCAAACCTTTAGTTATAAAACCCCAGTTTAGTAATTAATTTGGGAGGAAAAAAATATGCTTAACGTTGTTGTTCCTAATCAAGTGGTCTAACCCATCTGGACTAGTTCAATAGATCTATAAACTTTCAGAAAGTCTAAAAAGAGAAGAGATATCATCGAACTCAAAATCAATACAGTTTAAAATATCCTTGAGATTATTAATACAAATATAAAAGTTTTACTTACAGAACACATTCTGAATATTCATACAGTTCATTGAAGGTGCCAATTTAAAAAAAAAAAGATTTTGAAAAAAAAAGAAAAAGAAAAAACTGACACGTTAACATAAATTTAAGTTCTTGGATGGTGCCCTTTCGACTTAAGTTCACCAAGTAATAGAGGCATTTGTCTTCACTCCTTCTATCAAACGCAAAAACATACAATTCTAGAATTAAATTTGATATTAATTATACAAATTTGAAAGTCAAACTTAAAGTCTTTTACAAGTAGATGGCTAAGAGTAGCTTCTTTATAAAATGAAAAGTTTTCTGAGTTGCTTCAAAAATTATAATCCTTCAATTTACAGAAAATGATTTACGAAGCTGAGGAAGTTTTAACCGAAACTTTTACATTGGAACTTTAAAAGATTATTAAGTGTTAAATAAACATATTAAAGATATTATTTATGGAGCTCAATCAGCAGTAACTTTATTTAAATTCCACTCCCTGAAGTTTTTAGTATTAATAAATCTGATTTTTAAAGACGAAAGGAACTTTAAAATTTCATTTTATTTAATGAAATAAACTCTAAAAGCAGTAATAGTACTTCGCAAACTAAAATGTGATATTTTAAATTACATTTTGCAATTTAAAAAGGGCCTTTTAATATTTTCTTTGTATCATTGTTTAATACAAAAATAGCAAGGTAAATATAACTATTATGTAAGGATATAATTATTATGTTTAAAACAAATAAGAATTAATATACATAATTAGCTGATTGTAAGAACGACGAAATCAGCTATTTTACTACTTAGGAAAGTCAAATATTTTAAAATAAATTCAAATATTAAATAATAACGACTAAGATATAACTTTAGATTTAAAAAATAAATGGGAGACAAAAGCATTTTTGTTTTAAAATGCTCATAGTCAAAGTAGAATTAAGTTAAAAAACTAAGACTTTTTATTATAAACTAAAATCATCAGGAAAAAAGCATTGCAAGTTTGCAATAAACATCGTAATACCAGGCCTAACGACAGAATTCAAAGAACCAACAATAACAACTCTGACGTAGTGTTGTTCGTACACTTCATAGGGACGAGAGGTCACATTTCATACTCGATTGCATGGTTATGGCATGGGTCGCCAAACTTTTTTCATCATCGACCCCTACATAATTTTTCGAAATCTCCATCGACCCCCATGAAAGTAATTTTCCGTTAATTAAGATAAAACTCTATAAGATACTGTGTTTGTGCATTTATTTCATGATTTAAACATATATTAAAGTAATAGTACATTGTGCAACAATAGTTTTATGAAAAATATATTAATGTTGAAATTTAAATACCTTAATATTTATTAAATAATAAGTAATTATAAATAAGTAGAAATAATAAGTAAAGTAACTACAGATTTATTGCTTCTTAACCAATGAGATGAGTGTGCCTGGTGTTTTTTCGCAAGGTTCGCTTTATTGGGTTCAAAATTGGTCAATTTTAATTTTAAATCCCCTCGTAACTTCACATTTAATTTATTTCTGTACTTAGTTAAGATTGAATTTACGTGACTGAAACCGGCTTCAACCATATACGAACTTGGAAAAGCTAACATAAAAAGGCTGAGCTATTTCATAAAGTTCTACATATTTTTGCATTATATTTATATTTGTTCAAAATTTACTTATTGTTAAATTTTTAAAAAGCGTCTTTGCTTCAAGATCCGATAATAATTCAGCAAACTCCTCTTGCTGGTTGATGTCCACGTTTTTGATGATGCGTTTATTAATTTATGTTCTATAAAGAAACTCATATTAAGTCAATTATAAAAAAAATTCAAAAATTTTACATACTCAATTAGATATTTGGGATTTACGTATTAAGAGCTGTCTTTTCTTCGACCCTTTCGATTCGGATCGACCCCCATTCGACCCCCTGGCTCAGATCGACCCCCAATTTTGTTAAATAGCCCCCTGGGGGTCTATATAGACCACTTTGGCGACCTCTGGGTTATGGCATTAGCCTCACATGTGATGTCCTGCTTACTAAACTTTTATTACAAAACTGTTGAAGTTTATTACATGCTTAAGCGCTTATCAACACATTTGCTAAGCTTAACTTACTTGATGCATAACTCAAGTCAAATATATTATAAAGATAATGAACATAATGAAACTGAATATCAATGTGTCTATACCTACGATTATTAACTTTTTTTTAAAAGTGAATAGGGTTTAAAGAATTGGAAAACATAATTGGATAATTTCTGGAGACTTTTATACCATTTACACAACAATTATTTACGGAATTTAAAATCAAGTTAAAATCGTTGCACTCTAAGCCATATATATACAATCCATTTCTGAATATAATTTATACCCCTCTGAACTTGAATTTAAGTGTAAACAACGCATCGACTATCATCTTTGTTCTGGAAGAGAGGTAGTCCTCCAGTTGATCCCTGGCCATTGTGGCATTTACGGAAATGAACGGGCTGACATGTTAGCTAGAGAGGCTTCAGCATTGCATCCACCTTCTCATCCAGTTCCCCTTAGAAATGCAAGGCGGCTTCTTAAGATCAAATTCAGAAACCGAACAATATCTGGTCTTAGGGACTTGGCTGATGGAAAATTCTGGGCTAGCCTTCTTGATGACTAGCAGCACTCTCACCTTTCCCTCCTTCCCAGGACCGAGGGAGTTGCTTGCCTTAGAATAATTACTGGGCATGACTACTTGCAGGCCCATCTATTTAAAATTAACCTGGTCAATTGACCTCTTTGTGTGCTCTGTAACACTTCGCCTATGACTGGGAAGCATCTTTTTTATTGCCTCTGCCTAAACAGCATACAAAAAAAAATTAGGAACATCCATAATTACCAAATGCAACGTCCTAAGAGAACGTGTGTTAAAAAAATGTTAAAAATACAGTTAGCTTACTTTGCACTAAATTACCTTGGTGACTTCATTATTTAAATTTTATGAGTTCAATGTATAGTGAGTTCAATTCATAGTGAAAAAGAAACTTCAAATCACTGCCAAAAAAGAGCCTTTTACTAATCTTAATTTTTAAGATCTCACCGGCTCAAAAATTTGCTGATTGTAATCAAGTGATCATGTTGATCGTGGTTTAATTTTTTCTTAAATGTTAGCTTGGCTCAGGAATTATTTACATAAGAATTAATTATTCAAAATATAATAATAATAGTTAATCTAATATGTGAAAGTCAAATATAAACTTGGTATTTATCTCTAAATTATTAATTGTTTAGCTGACTAATTAATAGTAAGTTTAGGTTAACTAATAAATCAGTTGTCAAGGAACTAATTCATCAAAAAATAATCTTTATAAAATAATTTCTTTTTCTAATTTAAAACTAAGGACAATTATGAATGAAATTATTCTTTAAATAAAATTATTCTTTAAAAAAATTGTTCATTAAATGAAATTATTTTTTAAATAGATTAAGAACACTAGATACTTTGAATTTATAAGAGATTTAAAACCACTCCTCACTTTTTTACTCTTTTTCTTAAAAATAATGTTGCCTGCTATATATTTAAGTTTAAAGTAACAATGAAATACTAAAAGTGTATTAAAATATATTAAAAATATTTTTAAAAATTTGAATTATATCTACAACGTATACCCTTTCACGTTATTTTAAAAGTGAGAAAAAAGTTTTTAAATTAGAAAGTATGATGAAATATATTTTAGGATTAAAAGATTTTCAATTCTATCAAAAGTCAGTTAAGTTAGTTAAGCGTTTTAATGGAGGAAAGAAATAAAATTCTTTTAAAGAGGAGAAAATTTAAGCTTTAACTGCCGCTCTTTTAAAGTTTTAAGATACACTAAGGTTTTGCAGTAATGAACTTTGATAAAAAAGAAATTTTTTTTTTAATTTTAAGAGAAAGCTTCAAGTAAATTGGAAATTTTTTTTAAAATGTCTTTTCAGTTCAATTAACAAGAATTCAAAACGAAATTAAAATTAGTTCTAACGCTGGATAGTTTGCATCTTACTTCCATTTCGGTATAAGCCAGTTTATTTTCTGTTCCACAAAGCATTCTTTATTTATATATTGAAAATATCATGAATCTACATGAAAAAAAATAATCTATCAGATAAATAAAACAAATACATAAAAATAATTCAATTAATTTTTCCTCAATTTTAAAATAATAAATTTTCTGATTTTGTAACTAACAAGAATTTTACTGTAACGAATATTTATTAAAAGTTCCAAATATTTGCCAGTTTTGTTTTAAATTATTGTTTTTGGAATTTAAAGGTTTTGTTTTATAAATAATTTTTACTTGATGCTGAAATTTATAATAATTATGGTTTTTTCAAGCTGTTATTTCGTCTATTTTCTTAGATTTTGTGCCATTTGCCCCGAATAATTAGTGACTTTAGTGAGTATTTAGTTTCCGAATGTGTACGAATATTATCAATAATCGGATACGGAATGCGAAACTACTGGCTACTGGTTGTTACGTCAAAATCCAGCAATATATATATATATATATATATATATATATATATATATATATATATATATATACATATATATACATATATATACATATATATATATATATATATATATATATATATATATATATATATACATATATACGTATATATATATATATATATATATATATATATATATATATATATATATATATATATATATATATATATATATATATATATATATATATATATATATATATATATATATATATATATATACATATATACGTATATATATATATATATATATATATATATATATATATATATATATATATATATATATATATATATATATATATATATATATATATATATACATATATATATATAGGGTATGCAACGCCAAAACCAGTTTGACTGCAGGAGTAAGCAGAGTGGATTTTAGAAATGTATGTACCAATGTGAATACTTTCTGCTTTCAATTTTTTCAAGGCTTCTAAATATATACTCTAAAGGTTGTTTTTACGGAACAATATCTGACGTATATACAATCTATATTAATCTTATAATATAAGCAATTTTAAAAAGCCTGGTTACTCTTAGCTTTTATTAAAAAACAAACTTAAAAGGTCATGCTGCTGTCATTTAATCCTTACTAGCTCCGTGGAAATTCAGTAGTTCAGTAGTAAGTAAGTACCACTCAGGTTGAAAGTAAAAAATTGTAAGCAAGTAGATGGTTTGCTTACCTTTCTAAACTTTGATTGAAAGAAAGTCTTCCAAGTTAAATAGCTTTTATTTTTACTACGACATGTATTTTCGGACGGTATGAGTTTGGTGGCACTAAGCCTAAGGAGCACGTTTCAAATTTCTTTAAAATTTTAAATGTAAGCAATTAATTGACGTCAAACTTTTCAACTAATCTAGTTTAAAATTTCTAATTAACATTAAATTTTTGTATTATCTATCATATTTATATTATTATATTTCTGTTATGCTTCGATAATAGATCTATTTTCAACATTTCAATATTCCAAATAATTCCGTCAGGAAAAGTCTATTACAGAACAGATTAAAATCTTAACATTTCATAATATCCGATTCATTATTTTCAGAAATTCAAGGAACATTCTTACTGGATCTGTTTCGACTCGTCTGACTAGATCTACCAATCAGATTTATTAAAATGTTCCATTCGATGAGAAATTTACGACAAAAATTATACTCTGAACATCGGTAAGAAATGTTATGAATTACTCATAAGTGTTTGTTATTTAAATTTTCATTTACACTTAATCGTATTTTTACAAAAATAGAATGAAACAGCAAGAGAGAGAAAGAAAGAAAGGTTATTTGTTTACGTCGTACTAGAGCTACACAATGGGCGATGGTCTGGGAAACATCCCTTGAGGATGATACAAGGACATGACATCACAATTTCGATCCTCTGCAAAGGGAATGGCTCACCCGCTTTGGTAGCCCGACAACTTGCATGCAACTTGCACGAGATAGAGAGCGAGAGTGTGTATGAGACAGAGACAGACAGAGAGAAAACACTATTTTTACTTCAAATTAAGATTTAAAAAAAAAAACAAAAAGATGAGCTTTTTCAGTTAATTTAGGTACGGCAACGGTTTAAACCAAGTGAACAATATAGTGTACACCCCACAGTCTCTGTGTTACAAAACATTTTTAATGCTTTTAGAAAATGAGCCTCTTTGTTTCTGCTTTCCGTGCTGCTGTTCGTGCTTTGTAAATAAATCACGCTCGTTTAAAATATAATTAGTGCTTTTCCAATGTAGAAAAATCTCATTAAGAGAAAAAATAATTTGTGTAAACCAACTGATTTTTAATTATTTATAATTGAAAATTAAAAATTATAATAAATAGTAACAGTAATGCGCCTCGAACAAATTGTCACAACTATGTGATAATATTACCTGGTTAATACCTTCAATAGTTTAAAAAATATATAAATAGGATTTGACAGTCTACAGCGGGCTTGTCTACATCCGCCAAACTTAACATGCTTTAAAATTTTTCTTAACTCGATACAAATATCCGTTATTTAGAATCCGAAAAATCATTTTTGGTGCACAATGTTGGAATTTTTGGCATACATTTAATTTTAACAATGCCAAAATTATTATCATCCCAGTCACTTCATCTTATCTTGTTGCTCTGGAATCTTGTATTATTCATATGAATGCTAATTCTCTTGTTAATGACATTAGTTTTTCATGGCCTCTACATAACGCGGGGAAATGCGTTTTACTCTGATTTGCCCCTCTCGTCCATGGTGCTTTAATATCTTTTTGTTCTTTTTAATCTTTTTTTTTCTACTGGCTACAGTGGTTTTTCAAGTTTTATTTCTCACCTTTATTTTTGCATCTTTCGTTGGCATTTTTACGTTTTATATTTCAAATCACGTGCTTCCTTGCATTCCCGCCTGGTGAATCATAAAAATGGCTGCCTATTTTTGAGAGCTTGAAACCTGTCGACTGTTATTTACTATTGATACATTTTTCGAAGCGGATGAAGTTTTTTATCTGGACATATCTTGAGACTTCAGTTTCTTGGGTTAATTAATCGAATATTCAATAATATGATAGATGATTCAATTTTTAATTGCTTCGAGGATTTTCAGTCAAAATTAGTTTTTCGGATAACGTGCCTAATTAAATACTAAAAGAATTACAAAGTATTAAGCACTCAAAGAAATGGGCAATTTGTTTCCCAATAAGAATTTTTTTTCTTCCTAAATCTAATTGATTCTTCAATTTTAAAGTCTTTGAGTTTTAAAAAGATATTTTTTTCTTCTCTTGTGTATTTTTGATACATGAAACGTTTTGTGATGGTAATTACACGCCAAAGTCAAGAAAAGATCCTAGCTAAAAAATGCATTTTCTAAAATAAATGAGTCAACAACGTTTAATTCCCTGTTTGAACCTTTATTGCTAATTAGATGGCCGGAGATAATGTGGCCGATTTACTTTTCGCTTTGGGATATTGAGTTTCTATTCAGAAATTTTTTTGTTGAAAGCAATTCATTAATCGGATCAATTAAATTTCGTTGAAAAAATTCATTTATATGCAGAGCCTTCTATGAAAGAAAAAATAAATTACAAAATTGTTAATTTAAATGTTCTTTAACAAATTTCTTGTTCTCTTTATAGTGAGCAATATTCTTATTTGTATGCAAAATTTATACTGAAATTTTACAAATTTTTTTTTCTTTCTATGTTTTGAAATAGGGTAAATACTGAGATCATGTTTTCATAGTCTTTAAATAGTTATGGATTTCGATGAAAAATTCCGGAAAGAAAAATTAGAGTCTTTAATACTTAATTTTGTAAGGTGATAATACTGAAAAAATAGTTTACAGTTTTAAATTTAATAGTGCTTAAAAATTCATCTTTTTAATAACCTTAAAAACGATTTTTTAATGTGTTATGATAATCAAAATTGGCATGATTTTACTTTTATTTTTATCAATTTTGTTAGACTAAGGGATTCCAGGCCGTGTCTGGTTGTGCTTCAAAATATTTGAACTCCTTCAGCATATTGAACTAGCTTTGCTTGTCGTTTGGGCACTAACGTATACTGAAAAAAAATTTTTTTTTGAAATTTCTCCGTATATTTGATGATTTAAGCCGTTTCGATGACAAAACGGTTTTGTCCGTTTTTCATCCCTATCATAAACGGATTAAAACTGTCAGTTTAAATTCTAGTTTTTGCTATGCTGTTTTGATTCTATCATATAACTTTACTTTCCCTCCAATCATTTTACGTTTATCTTCCATACTTGCTCTTATTTAGTCACAAATACTTTACGTTTTGAACATCACATAAACAAAGTTGCAATGCAATTTTATTGTCAAATTGACACAATATAAAGCGAAATTCTCACTAGCATAATTTCTCCATAGTGAAATACTTGAGCCTCAGCGCTCAGGGAGCAGAGCACACGCCTGTCCATGAAAACAGATTCGAATCCCAGCGTTGGCTGGTCTTAAAAATTCAGCCAATATAAAATGTTTGCAAATTGTTGATTTGCTTCGTAAATTTTACACGAAAAACCTGTTCCGAAACGCATTGTATTCTCGAGGATCGATTACCTTTATTATTATTTTTTCGAATTTCCAAATTATTCTTTGATTTTTATAAATTTTACGACTTGATGCTTGAATAGGAACAGGGAATCACTTGATTTCCAGAAAGTGGAATGTATAATCATGCTTGTAAATATTCTATGCAAAAATGCAAAAATTGTTTCAAATGAAAACTCCGAGTATCATTGAACGAAATGAGTATATATATATATATATATATATATATATATATATATATATATATATATATATATATATATATATATATATATATATATATATATATATATATATATATATATATATATATATATATATATATATATATATATATATATATATATATATATATACACCGAAGAGCCATTGCATTATGACCATCTATAACAATGTGTTCGCCCAGGTTTTCATGTCTTCTAGCCCAGGAACCCCCAGGAACAATGCTTTCATGGGGCACATTAAGACCCATAATCCTTATAGAACAATCCCTGACGTCTGTAAGCTACTTGAACATAGTTGCAGACCAGGTTCACCCATTCATGGCAACAGTTTTTCCTGCGGGGGATGGTGTTTACCAACAGGATAATGCAGCATGTCATAAGGATCGAATGGTCATGGATTGGTTCGAGGAACATTCCAGTGACTTTCAAGTCATGTCTTGGCCCCAATTTCCCCTGACCATAATCAAATAGAGTATTTGTGGTCCTACTTGGAAAACCGAATTCGTGCTGACACGCTACCCCCTCGCAATGTGAGAGAAGTGCAGGACCAGCTGGTGAGCGCTTGGTACCAGATACCTCAGACTACCTATCAACACCTTGTGGAATCAATGCCACAGCGGGTGTTAGCAGTTTTGAGGGCTAAAGGTGGTCCTACATGTTACTAGCAGAGTGGTCATAATATAATGGCTCTTCGGTGTATATATATATATGTTGTGTGTTTCCATTATTTTGTACAACTCCTGTAGAATGCTGAGAATTGAGGAATCGTAAAATCAAGTGCTCGAACGCAATAGTTCCAAATATAATATTCAATTGGTTCCAAATATGATAATCAAATATTCATATGTTACCTGCTAGTAATGCTAAACAGAAAGTCATATTACAGGGACGGACATGTTTCGATGCAATATTTTGTTCTACTGTGGATGGAATTTTAGTGCAACGTAATTAACCATAACTAAACACTTATATTCCAATGGAATATTAATGGAACTTAAATGTCCCGTTGGTACATAAAGGTATAAAATATAAACAAAGAAAATATTGTATTAAAAGAGCACCCAAAGATGGATTAAAACAAGAATTATTTTATTTTAATAAATGAGTAAGGCGAGCTTGAATTAAGGTACCATTCCAGAGGAATTTCCAAAGTAGTTTTGGGGATTGACAAGAAGAGCGAGTAGATGATTGTACACTCTAGTATTGATTTAATACCGTGAACAATATTATTGGTATAAAAGTCTATAAATAATAATTTTAAAATCTAATATATTTTTTTAATGAAAATTTTATTTTCTACGAAACAGAAAAGTAGTTTTACGTTACTTCAGATTTTCACCTAGCTTTTGTAGTTTATTTTTAAATATTCTCATCTTGTTAATGGATTTCACGGAGTCAATTTAAAATTCAGAGTTTGCTACATTCTTTAAAAATTTCAGTAAATTGGATTGCAGGAAGGATTTAAAACTAAGATTGTACGTAAACACTTTATTCTCTCATTTGGTAAGTGTTTTCTTTTAACAACCAAAAGCCTTCAAAACTTCGCTTTCTCTCATTTTTAGGTATTGGCTCTGACTTTCACTTCCTAGGAAGGCTTACCTGACGTTTGTTCCAATTACTTAAAGGAAATAACAAATAATTAATAATGTGGATTTTTAAGAAGAAAAAAATATTTTGTGATTCCTTGAATATTTATATGCTCTTATAGTGAAATGGAGAGGAATTTTTTATTTTGTAAAATAGATTAAGCGAGTGGTTATCATGATCATTTATTAGTTTAAAGTTGTAAATTACCATTAAAAATTAGTTATTATTTCTATAAGTAATGATGTTAGTTGTTGTGTATATTATTTTGCGCATGTTTTAATCTAACCATAAATAAGTACTTATTTTATTATATTATTCCTTTAAATAAGCATACAACTGGTTTCTCATATATTTAACCCTTTCACTTTTAATTTTTCTCCTATAAGATATACATAAATTATTTTTTTTTGTAGCAAGACTATTTATTGGTTTTTCCATTTTCTTTTATTTCGTTTTCAAATTTTTTCAGTTGTTATTCACAAATATATGAAATGAATTTTTGAAGATAGTAATGATAACATGACATGTTTTCTACAGGTGAGACCATTTACCTGAAACTGGTAATTTATGGAAAAATTTCATCACTTTATAAAATCATGAAGTTAACAGAAAAGCAACGTTGTTTCGTTAAAAGAAAATAAAACACATATCACTTAATTACCATAGAAAAAAATCAGTGGTCACATAAAATGCATGTGGTATGAACAGCAGCGATAGATCTATTCCACCAGCAACAAATGTTTCTCCAGTGCAGCCAGCCCGGCCCACCTCCTTAGCTGTGTGGATTTCGAAATTGAGGATTTTCAGCGCGACCCGGTCTTGTTTTTTGATTTCCTGAGGGTGAATGGACTCATGAACCTGGTCTAGCTCCACTAGACCAGTGGGAATGAGAAACAACAACAAAACAACAACAAAAGTGAGAAAAAATTGCCGAAATCGTACATTAATCCATCCAAATTACTCGCATTCCATTTCTTTTTTGTGAATTCACAATAAGTTCAATATTTGCTTATAATCAAAGAAGATAAGAAAACAAATTTTAAGGAATGCATTTAAACCCGTTGAACAATTAACTGTATTTAGTTTCATTCACAAAACTGTTAAATCTGTGGCTTTAAAAGTGTGACGGAGAAGCCACTGTGCTGCTCCCAATTTAATAGATGGGGAAATAATACGTTAAGATACGAAAACTAAATGAGAACACCTATATTAAAAAAATATATTAATACTGTTTGGCTTATAAAGGTGAAGATCAATAAAATGGTATCATGCTGTCATATATAATATCAGTATCAATCAAAGTATGGCTACATATAATCTATACATATACAAAAAAGCATGTTCTGACTGTTTCATCATCGCACAGTCTAAACTACTGAAACTAGAAGTTTGAAATTTGAACAACAGGTTCTTTTATTACTTATGCACCAACTAAGGAGGGGATTTTTGATATTCTACTCTTAAAGTTATAAATAGGGGTTAAAAAGTCGTAATCTATAATATTAAAATTAATAGTTTTTGTGTCTGCCTGTCCGAGTGTAACTTAAAAACCGTAATGCTATGAAATTTAGCAAGTTGTAAAATGGGTGACTTTAGCCCTTAATCCTCAAATTCATCTAAATATTTTAACTAGAACGTTTCGGAGAGTCAAGTGGAGAGAAAAGAATTTTCTGTTCGTTTTAGTATTAGTCATTGTTTCAAGTTTAGAAATAGACTATGCTATATTTTTTTCAAACATTTCAAAGATATTACTGATAATTGCTAGCTTATAGCTCTCATTACTTAAAAAATGAATACATGAATAATTAATTATTTATTAGTCGTGATACTAGGTAAACTCAATATTCAGCGTGGACGTGGTAGCGCGCGTGGACTACATCATCAAGTTAGTATTCCTAAACTTATTTAAATCAATGTGTTCATTTTGTTTATATTTGAGGTTCTAAAATGTGTTTCCATAAAACTATAACAACATTATTTGAAATAAAAAAAACTATGTACTGAAAGGAAAAATAAATGGAGACATTTTAATATTCGCTTCAGAGAAACATAAAAAATCACCATACTAAAATTGACATAAGTGATGCTTAATTAATTGGGGTTATAGGTACTAAACGAATTTAAAAATAAGCTATGTACTGAAAACCGGAATAATAAAAAATGGCAAAATTCCTTCAAAAGAACCATGAAAACCGCCGTACTATTACTGACGCCAATTATGCCTAGTTAATTTTAGTAATTGGCACCACTTCTCTCTAGCATTTATAACGTGCCGATTACTTGCCATTACAAAGCATTGTTGAATGCAAATGTGAGGGTTTTACTGTTTTAAATTAAGATTCTAGTTTTTTCCAGTTCTTGAGATAATTTTTATGAAATAGCTTGTTTCGCAAATTTTTTAAATATCAGAATTTATATTTATAATGCAAATTCTCAAAACTGGAAAAAAAACTATTATAACATGTTAATAATTAGTAAAGATTTAATGTATAGTGTGTTTAATTGTTAGAATCAATATTTAACCGTTTAAAAAATATCTACAAAATACTTTAAAAAAATTCTTGAATTATTAACTTAAGAAAAAAAAACTAGTTTTAATTATTACTGAATGCATGTTTAAATATTTAAACATTTCATTTTGCAGCGAATTTTAATTTTTACTGAAATCAATACAATTACAGCTTTTATAACGTTCGAAACTTTCACATCATTTATTTATTTTAAAAGTATATTTATTTTCACTATATTAACTAAAAAAAATTAAGCAATCTTGATACTATTGAAATTTAATAAAGAAAAATTAAAATGCTTCAGGTATAATAGACTTGTAAAATAAAATTATTTTATAAAAAAGCATGCTAAGCATAAGTAAGTTTTAATTGAACGTCACGGCTTAATAAAAATAACTAAAAGTAAAATAATAGATTCTTTACAAATAGAATAGTTAAAAGCAAACGAAGTCTTAGTCCAGAAAAAATTAAAATAATTTTTATATACAATGCAAACTTTTTTAGTAATTATATTTGTTGCAGATTGAATGATTACAGTATTATACAGCATCATCATATGTCTAGTTTAATAGCTTTATTTGTATTTAAAAGTAAGTATTTTCTGATAATTTAAATAAATAACATAAACATACGTGTAGTATAGTTAACAAATAAGAATATCAATTTTAATTGTCAATTAAATGTGGATTAAATAGCAAGAAATGTGGATTTTTGAAACAATTAATTGCTACAGTTTCTAATGCTTCCTATTCTGCCCTTTAAAGTATTTATAAATATTAAATCTATAAAGTAATTGTAAATATCTATAAATCTATAATTCATAAAAATCTATAATGTATTGAAAATCTATAAATTTATAAACATTATAAATATAAATCTATAATTCTAAATCTATAAATATTAGATTTTACAGACTATTAGATTTATAGATTGTACTATAAGTCAATAAATCTAAATATAAAGTCTATAAGTAGTTATAAATATTCGATAACATGTATGTCCATTAGTAACTTTTGAGATCAAACCATGGAATTCTAATGACTATTTCTGTGCCTTTATTAGTGTTTTATTTATTTTGATTATATCTTGGCCTTAATGATATATATATATATATATATATATATATATATATATATATATATATATATATATATATATATATATATATATATATATATATATATATATATATATATATATATATATATATATATATATATATATATATATATATATATATATATATATATATATATATATATATATATATATATATATATATATACAGTACCGCTCAAAAGTATCAGTACACCTTGAAAATTAAAGAAAATTAAGAAAAACAATAAGTTTCATTTATTGCGCATAAGCTACAAGTAAACAGAACTCATAAGATAAGTTCAAAATGAAGATAAAGCAAAGGAAAATTACAGACATATGAAAGAAGGGGAGAGAAGAAAGATAATAATAAAAAAATATCAAATAACTGGGAAAAAAAGGGAATTAATTTTTTAAAAGGAAACGGAAAATAAAGATATAATCTTTTTATCAGCCCATACGATTATGTCCGCAATTATCTATCTATCTATCTATATATATATATATATATATATATATAGATAATTGCGGACATAATCGTATGGGTAATATATATATTTCTCTCTCTTCCATTCAAGCGTTACATATTTATTAAATTTACACTAAAAAAAGTGTTTCTTGAAACAGAACAAAATTTGCGTAAAAATATATCTATAAAAAATGCTAATCAAATTTGAAAAGTGTTCAAAATCGAGAAAAATATGTAGTCTCAAATGTGAGGGGGCGGGAGAAATGTGTGAGAGAGATATTCTTTTGCTACTGGCACTCTGCAAACCATGGCCCTTCGGTTTCATTGAAGATCATTGTTGTGTACCAAGGCAGATCTTTGATCACACCGTAGTTGTACTACACCTCAGTCCAGGGAGATTTTTGAGACAGCTTTATATGGTGTCCTCCATGATGAAATATCATGGCATGATAATTTCCAACTTTAACCGTAGAAAAGGTTGAGATTTGGAAAATATGGACCCGATAGCTTAGTTAAGAGAATGGTAATATTAATTTCCCTTTTTGTTCATTTCGATCTAAACCTTTAAGTGAACGGAATGCGTGTGATTATGTGTCATTGCGGCGACCATTCTATGAAGTCTCCTAACTCACTCTGTTCTTGGGTGTATAACTATGGTGGTTAAAGCATTCGGATTTTGGAGGTTATTGGTTCCAATCCTATCGGCAGCCAACGAGCGTAGCTCTCCTACATGTATCCCTCTGCATAACTTCTGAGACGATGCATTTCCATCAATTATAGACTGTATATGCTGCTCTTTAATTCTGAGTACATGGGGTTTTCCAATTTGCCCGTATTTATTTCAAAGTTATTTTGTCACATTTTTCGCCGGTATGTTTTAAAAACACACAACTGGAACATAGCCAAATCAAAAAATCAAATTGTTTCCAGCTCCATCTTAATAAAAAATGATTTTGAATTATCTTAAATTTTATTTTATTCACATTGATATGGATCATAAATTGTCTTTTGATAATGTTTTCTTATTTCAGTCAGCTAATAATTTACATATCTTAATTATTTTTTTTAAATCGGGAGCTAAATTCGATTTTATTTTTGGAAAAAAATACTATATATTTTAAACAGAAAACTATTTTTCTTAACAATCGAATTAAATTTTTTTTAAATTTAAACTTGTCTAATATTTAGTACACAAATTGTTTCATTTCTTTTAACTGCATATATTACTGCAGATCTTACCGTCATTACATTTGGAACGCTGCAAAAAAAATTTCGTATGAGAAATAAAATTTATTCACGCACGTGTAAAACATGGCGAATAGATTTTTTTTACCTGATAAGTCTTTTACCTGCAATAACATCATTACATTTATCTGAAGGCTAAAATAAGTAGGAAAATATTTCTTATAAGGCTATAAAAGTAGCTTTAAATCATTTTAACGCATTTCTTAATTACTTTCGAATACCTCGGATATTCTCGTGGATTTTTTTACAAATCTGTAGCTGCGATCATCAGAGAGTTTTCTTTGAATGGTCAAAACATGAAAGCATGTATACGTTTACGCATATCATGCTCCAGATATTCTATATTTAAGAAAAATATCTGTAAAGTTTATCCCCTTTTTGGAAAGCTTTTACACTTATACTTTAATATTTCCGGCTTATAAATACTTATCAAATTTATCATATTTATGTATCCAACAACTATTTAAGATGAATTTTTTTTAATAAATTTTGAATTTTTTTAAAAATAAATTTTGAAGAAAAGTAGCGTACTTCAATTATCTGGAAAGCAGTTGAACGTGACGAATATCAAAGTTGTCTCACTTTATATTACTAGGCTCCACTCTTAACTTGCTTCACTCGCAAAACCTCCATAATTGCTTCATATCCATCACTGTTTTTTTTCGTTGCATTTAACGTCAATATTTCCCACAAAAACACAAAAAATCGAAATGTATAATTATTGTAGCTTTATGTAAGAAAATTTTTTAATGAGATAATTGTATTGAAATAGATGATTGCCTAGATATGAAAAATAAGTTTAACCTAAAGTATACTCATAGTGTGATTCAATAATAAGAAATAAATAAGAATTTTTTTTACTCGTTGACGAGACATATGAAAATTTAAATAAAGAACGGTAAGACATTAAAGAGCCATTCTGTTTTGACTTATCTCTGTACATGTGAGTCAGTGGTTGTTGTTGCAGTTCAGTTACGTCACAGTGTAGCTGCACAATGGGCAATTGGCGCCGGCCTGGGAAACATCCCTGAGGGTGATCCGAAGACAAGCCATCACAATTTTGAACCTCTACAGTGGGGATGGCACCCCACTTCGGTAGCCCGATGACCAGCACTCGAAGTCGAGAATTTTACGGTAGAACAGTTTAACGAGGATTGGTCTGCGTAGGGACCTTAGGTCCCTACGCAGACCAATCCAAGTGGTCACCCACCTGCACACTGACCGCAGCCAGTGATGTTTGACTTCGGTGATCTGTTGGTAACCGCGCCTTAACTATCAGTCCACTGCGGGACATATTGGAGGTAGAAACACGTTCTTTTTTAAATCGTAACATTTTAAATGATTTATACTAATTACTAAGCACAAGTTTAATGAGCCTCTTAATACTTGTTAAATCTACAGTAGATAAAAATCCGATGATTATATAGAAAATTATTCATTGTCTGGCAGTTTTGCGTATGTTAAAAACTTATGGATTGAAGCTTAATATAATGCTTTGAAACTAGGCTTTAAGAGCAATTAATTTGTAATTCTATTTAATCAATATACTAGTTGAGAGAGTCACTTACTAAACCATTATAGAGATTAGGTATTACTACTCTCACAAATACACATTTGTTCTCAATATCAATCAATCATTCGGATATAATTGGCACTGAAAGATGCATTATTATACCATGTAACAACAGTCAACACACGATGATAAACAAGTGTTTTAACAATGTGTTACCATTTTATTTGGAATTGCATGCATTCCATAATATTCTTTTGTACAATTTCTTTATATTTATAATTTTATTAATAAAATATATCAAATATAGCGATGTTTTAAATGTGTTTTAACTTTATTCATGTTAATTAAAATCATATGAATTGAAGCGTTTTTATTTTTATTATATTTAACAAATGGATTCAGGTTTTTGTATGTACAAATATATGGAAAAAGCGAATTTTTTAGCCCTATTTACATTATATAATCTTAACAATAGCCTTAGTAAAGTATTTGTTTAAAAAATACAGCATTTGTATTTTTTAAGCAAATTATTTACTAACGTGATGTTATTATGATTAATTATATACTATATATGCAATAAACTAAGTGTTTGAGATTTCATAAAGCTGCATATTTCAACGTTTTTTTTAAATATTTCAATTTATTTCGGAAAAATCATATATTTTTTTAATTATTGGATAGTATTTTAATTTCCTTACATTCATTATCATCATCATAGTTAGCCAGACAGACCAATGTGGGCCGATGCCTTCCTCTGAAGATTTCTCCATAATGACTTCCGAGTTATCTTTGATCTCCAATTTTTTTCATTAATTGCAAGAAAATCAGACTACACCGAGTCAGTCCATCTCAACCTTGGCCTTCCCCGCCTTCTTCTTCCTGAGGGTTTAAAAAGCAGCATCTTTTTTATTGTTTTGTCATCACTCATTCGAATCACGTAGGCTATCCAATTCGTTCTATTTATTTTTATGTATTTAGTAATATCGGGTTGTTTATAAATCTTGTTGCAGTTCAAAGTTAAATCTCCTTCTCCAGTTAATGTTTTCATATCCACCACCAAGTATACCTCACAAAATATTTCTCTCTAATATTACGATACAATTTTCCTCCAGTTTTGTCATTGTCCAAGCCTCAGAAGCGTACGTGAAGACTGGTCTGACAAGAGTTTTGTAGATTAAGAACTTTGTTTTTCGACAAAGAAACCTAGATTTAATAAATAGCTTTTTTTCCTCTTTTTGATTCAATTTAATAGTAATTAGTAAAAATGTGAATAAAAAAAAAGCATTTATGCTCTCAGATTTTAAATTTTTTTTACAAGAATGGAACTAATTGAAATATTTATTTTAAATTTATTAAACTTCTAAATATCATCAACATTATTATTTTGATATAAAATTATTTAGTTAAATAAAAAAACTCTTAAAAAAAAGTATTCAAGTTTTAGCTGAAATCACAGATTTTATATACTACTTAAGTTAAGCCTACGAACAATATTAGAATTTTCAAATTTTCTTTTATTTTGCTAAAAAAAATCTTTCATAATGAACTTCTTAATTATAAGTTATAAGAAGTCAGAGAGGAAAAGAATTGTAGATGCAGATAAACTTTATATTTTTTAATTAAGAATTTCTCAATATTAATTTTCATTGTAAAAGAGTTCTTTTAAAATTATTTCTAGTATTTTTGCTATAGTGGGAGATAATTTTGTCTATTACATAGCTATGGTAACCAAGATGGTCTCAGAAAGCTAAAATAATTATAACTTTGAGAAAAAAAGTATAGTCAAAACTACCAGAATGTGGTGTATCTCTGGCTTTATAAGAACAGTGAAAAGTTAGGTAATTTTTACCGAACAAATTTGGTAAAAATTTCGTTGAAATTCCCAACATAATATAATTTTATAACGTTCTGTAAAAATGGTAAATTAATTTTATGATGATACCTTAGAACATGACATAAAAACTATAATTTTTCGGTTTAACTTACTTTTCAGTTTAATTTCAGTTTCTGTTTTAGTTTAACTTACTTTTCGGAAAACTATACCATACTGTATAAATGTATATAAATACTATACAGGACCGGGATAGCCTGGTCGGTAGGGCGCTGGGCCCATGTCCGAGAGTTCGTGGATTAGAACCCCATCGGCCGAAGACTCCACGTGTAGTTGGTGACTGATGCACGTTTAAATCCTGTCGAGTCGCAAAGTCCTCCATGTTCTCATAACAAGTGAATTTCTCTGGGGGTACTGGAAAGATCGATCGTTCTCTGATTCAGGTCAAAATTACGATCTGTTTTTGAATGAGTGGATGTATGAATGGTTCCGCCTTGTAAACATGTGTGGCGTATGATGTGACAGAAGTCGAATTCTTGGCCATAGATGGAGCCACTGAAAAACAAGAATCGCACAATCTGTCTTAAATTTGCTCGGTTTCACTCAGCAGGCTTGCCTGTGTTGCAAGTGACATTAGAACCAACCACCAACCAACTAATACTATATTATATAAATGTATGGCAATGAGAACTTACCGTATGAACTGAAGAGTAGCTAAATGAATGTCTTTGCCATACATTTTAGTTTTATTTACCAGAATTACAGTTCTCTTTATCATAAATGTCATTACCATACAGTCTTGTAATTTTGCCATTTTTTTGTTGGTGTGTATGGAGAAATCGCACATGCTAACATAATGAACTCAGAAAACTAATTATCACCGATATGCCTACTTTTATTACAAGTTATATTATTAATAGTCATAATTGTAATTAATAATTATAAATATTATATTAAATTTAAAAATATAGTTCTAAATATAATTAGGATGTTCTCTTTTGAAATAAGTTGTTTTTGTAAAATTTTTTATTATTTTTTCATCCTTTTAATTTTCAACTATAAGCCCTCAGGTTAATGTAGATAAAGTAATGGAATATTTCTTTAAATCCAATTTGGGTATCAGGATAATAATTTTAAGTTCACTAAAGCACAATTCTCTTTTTTTCACCAGAAACATTTTCCATTTTCTTATAGAGCAGTATTCAGTTATTTTAAGTAATAAATGAAAATAATGAATAGAATAATATGGCAAAACTCAGATTCTAATATATAATTATGAAGAATAGTGACTTTACAAATAATCCCTACATTTGTTATTATCAAAAACTAAATTTAATTGGAATTCGGTGATTCATTTCCATTGAATGGTATGGTGCTAACAACCTTAACAAGGAAACAATGAGTTGATATGCAAAAGATAAAAAAAGTTACTCGGAACAAATCTTGTAATTATTTTCACATATTTCTGTTGCTTTGTTTTGAATAATAACTTCAAGTTTGGGAATATATTAAGCGAATTTTGTCTTTGTAAAAATTTTCAATTTTTCTTCTTTCCCTTTGTAATATATTTTACATGTATCAAAATAATTATGTTAGTTTTTATATGGCTATCTGCTAATTATTTGGATACACAATTTGATATAGTTTCCAGCAGAAAAGTAACATTTATTCAGGTCTTGGATTTTTGTTATAATATTTCTTTCTTTGTGCCTTTTTATAAGAAATTGGACTCGAGAAACTCTAGGAAGGTTTTTATTTCGATGTAAACATTCAAGTTTAGAAGTCAGATTTTCAGAAATGATAAATTAACTCTTCAAGTCAATGACTCTATATTCCATAAAAACGTATTGAAAGTTGAGCATTTGGTTAAAACATTTCCAAAATGCTATTTTTCTGTGTTAAAAGCCACTGTTAAAGTTATAAAAATCACTGAAAGTTACAAAAAAAGAAACTTACAGAAGTCACTGAAAAGTTTTGCATGCAAATTATAATTTTAAAATTTTAAGATAAATAAAAAAAAGTTATTTAAAAAAATTGCTATGGTAGATAATATTGTAGTTTAATAATTTATCTATACTATTTTTTAATATAATACTATTATTTATAATGTTTTATTACGGATAATAATGTAGTAAAAATAGTTATTTTTTAAAAAAAAATGTATTCTTGTTTTTATTTAAGAGAAGTCTTTTTTAAGTAATGATAAATTAACTATTTATGTCACTCAATCTTTTTTCATAATCATTAACAGCTTTTTGAGAGTTAGATGATTTGGTTAAAATATTTTTCTAATTTTGTTGTTTTCAGAAAATTACAAAGGTCGCTGTGGAGTTTTGTATGCAAGTTAAACTTTTTGAATCTTATGATAAATGAAAAAATGGGCCTTTTGAAAATCGTATTCTACTATATTGAGAATTTGTGTATCCAATTGCTTAAAAAATGAAAACCAGATAAATTACTTCCAAAATCTTGATGGAAACAGGTGATGTGATATCTGCAAGTGGTGTAGAGTGGGCATTTCGAACCTGATTGGTTGCTGAAACGTGACATTTGTTTACGCCAGAAACTATTTTTTCCATTCTATTACGAGTAAATCAAACCCGTCAAGTATCAATTATCTTAGGTGACATATTCTATATTCCATCACAATGATTCTTTCACAAATATTTCAATTCTCTTACTATATATTTCTTACTTAACACATAGATAGGTACAAAGCCATCTCAAACATAAACAAATAACTATGCATCGAAGGAGCCAGGTACACAAAACAAAAATATATTACGGTTACGATAAAATATATTTCGATATATTTTATCGATATATATTACGATAAAATATAAGTACAAATAATAAGTCTAAGTTAAGAAATGACGTACACGGGAAGGAATTATACATCACCAATTTCGATGTACGATACGGAGCTGTATTAATTTACATTCATGTTAATTAACATTCTAAATTATGTCGAGAAACTTAGCAGCGTGACATAGGTCACATGTGTGGGTATCTGTGATGTTTTTCTTCTTCTTCTTGAAGTTCAAGTACCCAATGGAACTTTACCAAATGACGCAATAATTATTATGTTTCAAAGATGAACTACTAAAAAATTAAGTCGAAAAAATGAAGGCGTTACTTTATTATTTTTATATTTTATAAGCAGGCCTCATCATTTATAACCTTTTAATGTGCAATTAAAATTTATACATTAAATTATTAAATTATTTCGCCACGTGTTAAGTAGTTGTAAATTAAATTAGAACATTTTTGCACATGATTATAAGACTCGAAAGAATTTACACACGATTTTATAATCCAGAGATAATTCCAAGCAAAAAATAACTTTTAGCAAATATTTATTCTCTTTTATTATTTTCTTTAATAATAGACGAAAAAAACTTACATCATTTTAAAGAACGTAATTTTGCATGGCAATATACGAAATTTTAGAGAAATCGGTCGAATAGAGTAAAGTATATAGAAGAATATTAAATACATAGAATACTATTTTAAGAACGTAATTGTACATGGCAATATACGAAATTTGAGAGAAATCGGTCGAATAGAGAAAAGTATATAGAGTAATATTAAAGTACATAGAGTAATATTCAAAGAACGTAATTTTACATGGCAATATACAAAGTTTGAGAGAAATCGGTCGAATAGAGTAAAGTATATAGAGTAATATTAAAGTACATAGAGTAATATTAATTTAAGTATTATTGAGTTAGTATTTAGAGACTTATGCTCATAACATTATTATTAAACACATTATGCATCATAAGCATAATTTTTATCATATATAATATACGTATTTGAGCAATCAAGTTTTCTTTACTTTACGGACTCTAGGTGTATGGAAAATCTTCTAGTATAGCCTAATCTAAAGAAAAATCTCGAATATTTAAAAAAACTGATCTTCAAAAAACAATGTCTGTCCCAATGTAGATGAATCAAGGTAATCTGCAATCTGTAACTACAAGATCTAACAAACGCAGAAATCGTGAAAACAAATCTTTTGATCATAGAGTTTTCTTGATCAACAGTGAACATCATCTACCAAGAGAATCATTACGTTACCATCTCGGTTCTGGTTTCTTTCCATTTGTTTTTATGATCTATATAATGTCGAATTATTAAACACGATGGGGAAGTTATTGAAATGGGCCTTTTAGAGAGATAGCTATCAATAACAGTTCGCAAAGTAATCATAACAAAAAAGGACTTCAGAAGTTGGAGAGCCATCACCAGATTTGTTTCCACAAACTCATGCATTAATTTAAAAGCATTAAGTGCTGCTACCCAGGGTAATGTTTTTTGACTCGGTTTCTTGTTCCGTTTTTATTTCTATTTGAGGAGCTTTTACCGAATTTCAAAGATATTTATTATAGAATTAAAACCATTATTTCGCAATATTTCAAACTAATATACATTCTTCTGCGTTTAACAGTTTTTTTAAATTGATAGGTTTGATTTGAAGGAAAGTGTTCATACTAGATTTACAATAGAATCTAGCAATATTTTTCATTAAAAGTTTTGCAATATTATTGTAATCCATTAAAAAAGGTAAAATGTGTTTATTATAATTTAAAAATAAAATAAAAATATTTTAAAGATTTCATTCATTTAAGCTCTATTGTTTTTATATAATATTTCCAGTAAAAAAAAAGATTGATTTAACTTAAAACTTAGAAAAACCAATAAAAATAATTTATGCTTATCAGCACATTATACTTTTTAGAAACTTTTATATATTAACATAAATTTATTAAACATATAGTTTTTATAGTAACTTTCTATATATTTGTATATTATTTTCTTAAAATAGGAACCGAAAATCAAGATTTATTATTGTTGTTTAGAGAAACGAAATTTATGTGGTGTTCTAAATTTAAGAAGAAAAAAAAGTCTTCGAAACAATAAGGTTTCGAAACAACCTTTCTAAGTTTAATGAACGTAATACCTATATCACTTTTTAAGTATAAAATTTGAAATCTCGTGTCCTTACAGTAGATCTGAACATCTTAAATTGCATATATTTATATTTGTGCAAACTATAGATTAGTTTAAAATATTTTACTTTCCTACGGGGGTTTTATATTTATAAATTTATGCACAAGTAAAAAATTAGACTGCCAGGCTGTCAGCGTGCCTGACTGTGAAGCTAATGGTTGCAGGTTCGAATCTCACTCAGGGCATGGATGTTTCTCTCTGTGTGTTGTTCTCTATTGTGAATGTGGCCTACTTATAAACGGGTATATATGGCAGTGTGATGTGGGTAATGTTTCTCGCCCTCGCGGCTTAGGTTCGCTAGGTAACGCTAAATGAGTAATACTTCCGCCATCTTCAGAGGTGAAGAGCGGAAGTTCATTGCCTGCCCTTAAAAATATTTATAAATTTCGGTTGAAATCTACTAATACTTAATTTTGTCAGAATTAATTGATTACTTAATTGAATTACTTTGATTAAAGTGAAGCGTGTTTGCTCGACATCGACTTGAATGTTAAGTTGTTAAAATTTGATATCAATTTTAGTTTTTTTTAATTGTGTAAACAAATTACAAGAAGGCCCATTTTATATAGAAATTCAGGTAATATATCACAAGCATTTTAGTTTAAGCAAATGCGAAATATATGTGCGGTGTATACGGAGAAAAAAAATCTGGCTAAATTTGCCGTACTAAATGGTAAGGACATTTTTGGTAAAAAAAAAAAAAAAAAAAAATGAAAAATTGGAAATAAAACCAAAATATATGGTATTTATAAATCATAGATTCGGTAATTTTTCTGTTCATATAATAACGGTTTAGCGAAAAGTCTGGGTTTTGAAATGATAGTTCTTGTTACCAAACATTTAGTAAAAGATATAAAATTGAAAAATAAGTTAACCGTATAAATGGTTTTTATACCTTGTTCTAAGAAATTAAGATAAAATAACAAATTTTACCACATTTACCAAATTTTATCAAATCATATTTTATTTTTAACTTGCCAGAATCATTATCTAAGCACTTTTGTAAAGTTTTCGACCATTTCGGTGCTTCAAAATAACCATAAATACTGTAAAATTTATCATATTCTATTGTTTTTTTTCATGCCTTTCTTCTCACAAGGGAAGCTAGGGAAGTGTGACTCGCCAATTTTAAAATAAACTAGTGGGATGTATGCCTTATGAGAAATAATTTTAAGGGGCAACATTCGTTTCGGCCCATAGAAGGTCCTGTGAGAGATAAAAAATAATTCAATATATAGAAAAATCGATATTTTATTACTTCAATGCAGACTATTAGTTATTGTAATTGTCTCATACTCTAATTAATTTGTAATTAATTGGTTAATTAATTAATTTTCTAATTAATAAATCAATTAGCAAATTAATTAATTAATTATTAATTAATTGATTGATTTGCAATTACATACTCCAATTAATTTGGAAAATTTTTGAAATTTGATGTCAATTTTTTTTTTAAAATTAACCTAACAGGTTTTCTGAAAAACTACAGATATATAAAATTTTCAAAATCAATTTTGAGAATAAATATGCATTATATAGAACGTGAAAGTAAGTACCACAAAATTAATTGGAGTATGAGATAATTACAATAACTAATAGTCTGCATTGAAGTAATAAAATACCGATTTTTCTATATATTGAATTATTTTTTATCTCTCACAGAACCTTCTATGGGCCGAAACGAATGTTGCCCCCTAAAATTATTCCTCATAAGGCATACATCCCACTAGTTTATTTTAAAATTGACGAGTCACACTTCCCTAGTTTCCCTTGTCAGAGCACATTAAGAATTTTAATATGCTGTATTAAAAATAAATAAATAAATGAAATGGCACACAATTCGGCATCACTATATTTTATTTTACCTGATTAAAAACTTTACGTCAGAAATATATAAATAGGAAATAACAGTCGGCATGTTCCTAAGCACTCAAAAATAGGCGCTCATTTTCAAAATTTGCCAGTCGTGAATGAGAAGAAGCAAAAATGATACATAAAACCACATCGAAAATTGGAAAAATAAAAGTGAGAAAAAAAGACTAGAAAAACCAGCCAGAAATACTAGAAACTATAAGTAAAAAACGACGAGATACAAAAGAACAAAAACCACAGTATTCCAGAGAGGGCAATTCTGTGTAAAATGCATTTAGCACTATTGTGAGGTAGTGAAGAACTTATGTTGTTAACCAGGAAATATAGGCATCCATATGAATAAAACATTATATTTTATATTTAATATATCCAAAATTATTATCAAAGCACTTCGGTGAGAATTACCGAGTCTTTTGGTGTTCGCGTTGAGATCGAAGTACATTATATTTCACTATATATTGGTAGTTCTGTCCATACTTTTTTCTCAATGTACTAGAGTAAAAAAATGTAAATAAATAATGAATAAATAACAGAGGAGATCCACTACCGTGAGTTTCAACTTCCTCTAATGCCCTTGAAGAATTAAGAATAAAAAGGAATGTGAGAAAGTACTTTTCATCCTCGTCAAAAACTCTCCACATTTCTGAAGATTTCAAAAAGGAACTATTTCGAGTCACCCCCTCCCCTCTACTCAATAGATAATGCTGACTCTACAATCTCTATGGAAACCAAGATGCTCATGACGAAGCAAAATCATCACTTTCAGGAAATATTGAAGAGATATATCAACGTTATTCAGGACTCATCAGGAAAAGCTTGTTCTTTCAAAGGCTGCGGAGAAATGGAAATAAAAATAATCAAGATCCTTAAATATTATTTACTATGAATTAAAAACTAAAGCAGCATTTTTTATTTAAATAAGTTTACTGTTTTCAACTGTTTTAATTTTTACTTTTAATTTAATATTTTGTTGCTTATAATACAGAGAACTAAGAGCAGGAAATTGAATAATTATTTGCAATTTTTAACTTTAGATTAATTAGAAAATATGATGCACACATTTATAGACTATTTGAAATAGGATTAAAAACTATTTATTACGGACTTCAAACTTTTAAATTATAATAACGAGTTTGTACAGTTTCTGCGAAGAGAAACTTTCTTTATATAAAGTGAAATTGTTCAGTAAATATTTATTGGCTTAGTTTTACAATAATGTTTATAATATAAAACGTATTAAAATACAGAAAACTTTATTGAAAACCTATTTCAATAAACTTTGGGAATATATAAGAGTATATTTTAAGAGTATTTAAATAATGATTCAAGGCTTAAGTGTAACTGAAAATTTAGTACACAGTGCGAATAATTTGAGAAAGTTTTTAACATGTTATAATTGCTATCTATTCATATTGAAGGTTCTTAGTAATCGGGCTGATTTATTTATTATTTTCAAGTTAGTTTTAACTGTTTCGAATGGTTGTATATTTTTATGTAATTGTAAAGTTGCAAATTACACAAAATATTCTTTCACTTTAAATACGCCTCACAATTCTCTTCATATCAATGACGAAAAGCATAGATGGTTGTCAAAAGGTTGTCACAATTTTAAATTTTTGTCCTTAGTAAGAAAAAAAAATATTTAATGTTTCATTTTGAAAGACTGAGGAACTTCTGAAGTTCCTATAAAACTCTGCTTTTTGTAAGAAACTTTTTAAAGAAATTTTTTTTGATGTAGTGGAACTCTTAAAAAATCATTGGAAATTTATTTTCTGTTTAAGTACAGTGCACAAAAAAATTCACGAGCCACCCTGAAAAACTTTTATTCTAATGGTTGGATCTTTACGTTTTAGAACTCAATCTTAATGGTTCGATAGAATGACCTCAAATGTGCTAGAAAATTAGTGCAGAGGATATTTTAAGTCAAGTTCTCAGTGACAAAATTATACTACTTTCTCTGATTAAACATACCTCTTTTTTAAAAAATGGTTTTGAATTTTTGACCCCCAAAATATAGGTGACAGCCGCAATCTGAGAAATGTGATCCTTATAGTTTGGTGAGGACAGTGGTCTGAAATTCGGACATCATAATTTTTAATTTACTTTTTGAGTTTCTCACCACATCACGAGAATTTTTTTAAGCGAATTAAAAAAAATTGCAAACATTTATAAAGTTCGTTTTTCCGAAGATAATTCTATTCAAATTATAACTTTTAGTAAATATTTATTATTTTACATTAATTTATTTAATAATATGTCATAAAATGTAGAATTGCAAGATTTGCAGGTTTTTATATTATTTTAAAGAATGTAACTTTAAATGTAAAAATGCAAAATTCGAGCAAAATCAGTCTGGTAAATCATGAGAAATGAAATTTTCAAAAAGTCGTATTTTTTAAGCTAAACGGTAATTATTGCTGCAAACCAAATGTTTCCTGACATGTTCCGGTAAAAATGGTTTCACCACCACTTGATTTGAATTTTTTACTGCATAATTTGAAAGCTTCAACTGAAGCGATTTCCCCCCATTTAAAATCAGTAAAAGAAAGTTGTTAATATATCCTAAAAAGAACAACTTTTAAAAACATCAACTTAAAGCTATCACTCGAATTTTGTAGCATCATGTTCCTATAACAATTTCTAGACTTGTAATACTATTACTATGTTTCTAATAGCTCAAAAATGTAATATCATATTTCTTATTATGCTATTGAACAATAGTTTTGGGCTACACGAGGTTTACTTATTTACTTACTCATCGATACTCAAGATATTTTTGATGATGGTACTCTTTGAGGAGGAGGTGGCGCGAATTATATAACCGGTATCCTACATTGTACAACTTGCAGACCTTGCGAATAATTAATTAATTTTCAGTAGTTACTGAGCAAATATTACTACTTAAAAATAATATAAGTACCTGAATGACTATGTTATTATTATGGTATTTCAAATGTAATCATCACTTATCTCTGATTAATAAAACTGCAAATGTGGACGTGGCAAGATTTAAACAATTCTCCTCCAATATTAAAAAATTCATTTTTAGCATTGAATAACACAAGCATTTTTACACCATATCGAAGCTTTTATGCATTTTTTGAGGAGAAAAAGCTAGTTTTAATGAATGGGTTAGATTTATTTTCGACTTGGCAAGTGTCTTTACAATTGTAATATAGTATAAAACCAATTCTATACTATATTCGCTTATGTAATAATTATTTTTCTCTAATATTTTAAATAGGAGATAGAGAGCCACGATTACTCAGGGGGTAGAGCGTTCGCCTTCCTATGAGGTGAACCGGGTTCGATCCCAGTGATGGCTGGTAGATACGAAGCCGCATCCGGCTTGTCCCGACCATTCTGACGTGAAATATCCTCAATGGAAAACGGATCGTGGGTTAGAGTCCCTTTGCCGTCAGACTAAACCATGGGAAGTTCTCGTGGTCTTCCTCTCCATGTAACGCAAATGCGGGTTAGTTCCATCAAAAACTTCATCATGAAGGGTAATTTTTCCCAATACTTGATCCAGGAGTTCCCTTGTTTTCTGAATTTAGTTCAAAATTACAGGGCTATGAAATTGAACAACTATAGTCAAAAACCCAAAATTGAGTCTGCTGCTCAACAACAGTTATGAAATAAAATACATATCAATATTTACTAGCAATAATTATTATTTATCAACAATAGGTACTAATTCTAATGACGATATAAATGTTAAAGAAATTAAATATAAGTATCCTCTGAAGAAATAAATGCATAAAATTATCAAAAGTATCTAATAACATCAATTATTAAATAAATGATAAACAATTTGATTCAAGCAACAATAAAATCTAGAATAATCAAAAAATAAAATAAAGAAATTAGTTAAAAGTTATGTTTTAGAAAAATCTGAATGCGAGTAATTAAATTTTATTTATCTTTTGGGAAATACAGAGTAGATATTTTAATCAAAACATTCATGAACAATTTTATTTTGTTTTTGTGTAGTAAATCACTAAGGAATACTTTATGATTTTTTTTAAATTTACTTATTTTGTGTTTAATAGTGTATTTACTGCGTAACAACTATCGACAAAAGTTCATTTAAGTAAACGACGAAAACAATTTCAACAGCCTTTCCAATTTCATCAGCTCAATTAAAGTATTCCAAAAACTCTCTGTAAGAAATTATACATTAAATATAGTCTTTGAAGAGAAGAATCTATAGCATCAAACATTTCTCAAAATACATAAAAACAAGAGAAGTTGATCATCTGAAGAAAGACTTTTTCAGTAATAGAGTGATCCATATGGAACACTTTCAAAGAAATCACGTTATACTTCCATAAATCATTTATCATTTTGTCTCTTGTCTTTCTTCAAAACAATAAATTCGAAGAACTAGCCTTTGTAGTTTGAGATTTCTTTTAGAAACAACTGTGATTATTTATTTAAAGCATAGAAGAGCGGTATAATTATAAATGAAGTCCCTTTGAATTTTAGCAGTAGATTATGTAAAACAGCAATAAATTTTGAGATAATTCTGAGAAAATTATGTTTCTGAAAATTCCGAATGTAAATATTTTTATTTTAATTAATTTCTGGGAAATGGATATTTCAATCAAAAATTGTGAAACATTAATTAACTATTTAAGTTGTTTTTTGGAAAAAAGAAAAAGAAAAAAAATCTTTAAAGATACTTTCAGTATTACTTTTTTCAATTTCCTGATTTTGAGTTTAAAAGTGTATAACTTCGGAAAACCGATCAGCAGAAGTTCATTTAAATAAACGACAAAAGCAATTTCAGCAGCCTTTTCAATTTCATCAGCTCATTTACAGTGTTCCAAAACACTCTCCGTAAGAAATGATACATAAAATAAGGTTTTTGAAGGGAAGAATCTATAGCATCAAACATTTCAAGATTCATAAAAACAAGCGAAGTTGATCATCTGTAGAAAGACTTTTTCAGTAATAGAGAGATCCATATGGAACACTTTCGAAGAAATCACGTAATACTCCCTTAAGTCATTTATCATTTTCACTCTAGTCTTTCCTTAAAACAATAAGCTCGAAGCACTAGTACTGTATTTTAAGCCCTCTTTTAAAGGTGAATTTGAATATTTATTTAAGCGTATTAGAGTGGTGCTTCTAAAAAACAGCTTCCATTAAAAAAAGTATGATATTATCAGAATAAATAAAGTCACAACTTATACCTTAATAATTCGTTGTTTATATTGGAATAAAGTTCGAAGCATGCAATACGTTTTGCGTGGAGAGTAAAAGTTTCCAATTGAATGTTGTTTTTATCGTAAATATGCTTTAGAAGAAGTACTTGACGGGTGTACTACTTCTAAAGCACTGGGCATATCATATCACGCATAACATATCGCTGGGCGGAACGTTGAAAACGGAACGTTGAACGTGAACTTTAAAAAATCATGGATCAAATTATGGCGAAAACTAACAGAAATTAGGGTGCCATTACTTTTCTACCATAAAATATATTTTTCCGAAATATGTTACGAAACAAAAAAACACTCTGATATATTGTAGTATGTACAGAAATAATTACCTTAAGATCACTTGACCACTTTAATTAAATAAATATTACTATAAAATTTACGGCATAATATTTTATAGTAAAAATAGATTTTATTGTTAAAATGGATTTAAAGGTAAAATTGGATATCACCGGTGATATATCCAAAGCACCGGTACTTCATGTCATTATTTGGTTCGGAATTGTTTACGGTGTGTGTGGTTTCGATTTCTAAAAATAATTAAAAAACGGTGGTAAAAGTGGTCAATATTTGAAGTTTCTTGCTTCAAGCACAATTTTTAATTATTTCTGAATAGTGTTCATTTCAGAAACTAATTTTACTAGACAAAAATGCTTTCGAAAATTTAAGAACACTTCATTTATTATCATGTTCATTTCTTTTTCAAAAGAAGGGAATTGAGTTGTATTGATTACGATTCAGTTTCGAAGTGCAGCGTAGCTACCACTATAACTATTAAATTCCAATTCATTAGTATATAAGACTTGATTCTATCAGCGTGGGGGTGTAATGCAGCGTAACTACCACTACAACTATTCAATTTCCATCCACTAGTATATAAAATATGTTAACTCGATTCCAACAAGAGCTACCTTTTAACAGATGATGGTTGACATTATCGGTTGCCTAGTCTCATATGAGTAACTCGTGGACGTGATATGAATACGTCTTCCTCGACTGAAACGCCCACTTCAATTTAAACACACCTAGTTCAATAGATGGTTCACAGTTAACGGTTGACTAGCTATTTGTAACCGCAGCATTGTGTTTCTCACTCTGTTGCTACAGGATCATGATCACAAACAACGGGACTTGTACACACTCGACTGTTAATGGTTACACATGAGTGACCACTTCCACAACCGTGATCTTAATACAGCTCTCACGATCAACACACAAAACCCGGTGATCTTAATACAGCTCTACCCGCCTCTCGCAAAACAGCAATGAATCAAGTAGTGGTGTCCATTCATCGAATTCTATCGCAGATCAAATTCTGGAAAGGGAGTAATATAGCATATCTAACATTACAACTATTAAATTCCAATTCACTCGTATATAAGACATTTTAACTCGATCCCATCTCAAGATTCCTTTTAAACGATTACAGTTGACAAGATCTAGCCCCACAGGAGGTTTGCAGAATATTAAGAAACGTTTTTGAAAACTACATGCACCGTATCTGCCACATACATTCAGAAAGTTTTCGGGATTTTTTTTCTTGCAGTAGACTGACCTTGTAAGCAATAAAAATTGCTACCTCTCAATAATAAAAAGTTATTAATTGTTACATTTAAGAAATGTGTAATTTTTTTAAAGCATGCATGTTTAAAGAACTAATTATTGTACCAATAGTTTTCAGTGCAAAATGATTTTTTTAAAAATTGCAACCTTCTAGTATGATGATTTTTCGTAAATGTGTGCTAATTTTGCTTAGTGTATCACCCATAAAGGGGCTCTAAACACTTCACTAAACACTTGCATTACGTGCACTGTGCACATTGTGCAAATTAAAAAATATATTACCTGGAAAAACTTTAGTTCCGACCCAATAGACCAGATTTTAAGGTCAATTTTGATGGTACTTGGGGGTGAATTCAAATGTGTCAATTAAATAGTGTTAATATTTAGTAAATTGCAAAAACAGACACAAACACGTACTTTCTCTGAATAGTTATATATAGAATTTTTTTTAACATATTTGGATTTCTGACCCACAAAATGGGAAGAGTATACGAAATTTCAAAAAGATAGGATCATAAGTTAGGGGGCTAGGGAGCTATGTAAATTTCGCGATCTCAAAATCAATCATAAAGTCTCAAAATCATCCATGCAAAGTCACCGTAATAAATGGGTAGTATAAGATACCCATTAACAAATTCAAGAGAATATTACCTAATAGTGAATATTACCTATACCTATATTATATAAAATATAACTTGTGAGCCATTTGAATTAAAAAAGATGGGAGCAGTTTTGCACAAATGTCCTGAACTCATGAATTGTGCTCCTCTTGGCGTATTTTAAATACTATTTCTGGAAAATTTCTAAAATATCTCGACAGTATATAATCATTTTATGCTTTAAATAAAGCTTTAACTGTTAATATAGTTCCCAAAATGATATTTTGCATTTTTTATGGTTTTCTAAGTAAATACCACTTTGTTCCAACCAGAAGATACCTACTGGAACGAAGATAAAGCAGTCGAAAAAATTGTCAAAAGTTCCTGCCATACGTCAATGTCCCACATATAGAATATGTCTAAAAACGCGATTAAGTTTTTTTTACCCAATTTTTTTTTATTACATTTAGATGTGCTTTATAAATGATTTATCAAATTATAAAAGTTTATAAAAGTTGATAAAAAAGTTATAAATGGCAAATATTGGAAACTAATCTTGCTTATTAAAATAAAGCAAGCAAACAATATTTGTAAAATAAATATACTAGTTTTAACATATTTTTATGTTTATAATATGTTAACACAATAATATTCCCGAAATATTGATGTTGATTTTATTATTCGTATGCATATTTTGTTTGTTTGATAATAGTTATGCACACTGGTTAACTATTCATTTCAAAAGATATTAAGCATATAATTCTCAAACAATAGTATGGACAAAAAACTTCATTTCAAATTTGAACAAAATCCAACATTAAAATAAAATTTTAACTGCATAGATTCGTATTATTTGCGCAATACATATCTTTTATCCATAAATTTAATGCAGATGTGATTTTTCTCTTTGTGTATTTTTTTCTTTAAAACAAAACTGCTTTAGGGAAATAATGTCAAACACACGCACTATAACTGAGTTGAATTTTAAAAGGTAACGGATATATCATGCAAATTTAAGATTTATTTATCTACTATACGTGTTTTTTCTTTGACATAGAATAATTTAAATTAGATTTCCATTATCACGAATAAATGTTTGACTCAAAGGTTCGAGAAAATATTACTGTATTTTATTCTCCAACAAATATCAGTTAGATTTTAAAATGCTTAAATGGAAAATTTAGAATGCGTGTATGCTTTAATAGTAGATTTTACAAATTTTAAAATTTGAATTTATAAATTTATATTGATAATAGTTTTGTTGTATTTTATAAAAAAAAATACAACAGCTATTTTTAAGCATGTAATATTTTAAGAAGCATTATCGATTAATGAAATAATTCCACAAGAAGTGAAATAAAGGACACCTTAATAATTTATGATCGAATAGTTGTATTTTCACGTATTAGAATGCAATATACTGCAAGACAAGCATTCAAATCACAGAATTAGATTCCGATAATTTAAGTTAATTTTTTTTCAATGGAGGGCAATTGGAGGTTGTCCCATTGGCCACAGAAATGCCAGAGCTGCTACTCTCTTCTCGTTACCCAGTGGACACCTGTGGCAAAGCCACTTCGGTGGAGCAGCGTCGCCCACGTCACACACACAAACCCGTTTATAGGGTGGGTCACATTCACACTATCACACACAAATGAGAAAGGGCATAGAACACAGAGAGAGATAGAAACATCCATGCCCTGAGCGGGATTCGAACCCTCGACCGCGGCTCCACAAAATTACAAAATTAAACATAGCAACTTACTTTCTCTAAATAAGAATTAATTCCGAATTACTGTTTTAAAACATGTTTTAGATATCAGATTGAGATTCAGAATAAAATTCATATTTTAGACCCTCAAAATATGGGACATAACTGCAATTTGATGAAAAATATTTTTCAAATAGTTTGATTAGGACAGATTTAAAAGCTTAAACACTAAAATGGTAATGCTAATTATTTTGTGTATTTCTCAATGATTTTAAAAATGTTTCAGACTTCTTTCAATTAACAGTATATAATATGTATGATTTAATCTACGATGATTTCGATCTACTGTATATAATATGTACGATTTAAACAGATTAATCAGGAAAAAGCTTGCAAATTTCAGTATGTTGAGGTTATTATTAAATATGTAATATGAACTTATTTTAAAACTGTTTCAGATAATTTTAAACCAAAAGTCCAACCTAAATATAAATACACGTTAAAAATGCATTTGCATACTTATTTAAATTTCTTTCAATTATTCAGAATAATTTTTATAGATATTCAGATGTAGCGCTAATATTATTTTCACTATGTGTGGTCTTAAACTATAAACTTAAGTAATTTTAAAGAAACGTTTTGAGTAACAAACGTTCAAAAAACGTCGTGATTCGGAATTTTCATTTCTTATATTTTTTTTAATAAGTTCCATTTATATACTGATATATCATAAGAAACAGGCATAACTTTTAAATAATATTTAAATATTTGATAATATTAAAAATATATCCTCATGTGTATCATACATAAATGAAAATATATTGAATAAACTTAGATAATAAAAATATGTGATAACTAAATGGTGTTTGAAATCAATTTTTTATCCTCATTTACTTTTTATTACCAAAAAATCAAATTCCTCTGAAGAAAAGCAAAACCATCAAATAACTGAGCTATTTATAAGAGCTAAATTTATTGGCTAAAATGTTTTTATAGCTAGAACTTCTAAAGATTACCTAACCTAACCTAAATTCACATTTGAAACTTGATATCCTCATTTCATACGTCTTTTTTGTGAAAATAAATGGTTGTATCTTTTTTGTTTCAAATTGTTGAAACTCGATAGAAAAGATAAAATTAGAAAGAAAAAAAATTGTCTGCAATGCATAAATTTAATAAAATGGGTCTTTCCTAAATATTTTTATTATATTTTATAACCAGCGTTGAGCAGCTGATTCAATTCTGAGTTTACGATTATCATTGTTTAACTCCATTGCTTTGTGATTTTGTGCCCAATCCAGAAGACAGTTGAGAAAAAAACCACGAAAACCTAATAGAATAAAACCACAAAAAACTTCAAGTCACTACGTCAAGGGGATTCAAATCCCTTATCCAACTACCACTGAGGATATTTTGCGTCATCACTGTAGTCGGTGCGAGCTGGGAGTAGAATTCATGTTACTTGGGATTCGAACATGGGTCCCACCGTAGGAGGCGAACACTCAACCCCCAGGACACTGAGATTCTTCTTAAATTACTCTAGATTTTTACGTTCCATTGTTGCATTTAATGCTGAACGAAAGTGATAATTTCCCCGTTATGATCGGACTCTTTTATTATTAAGGCTGCCGGCCAGGTGGCCGAGCGATTAGCTCGCCTGACTGCGAAGCCAATGGCTGCGGGTTCGAGTCCCGCTCTGGGTATGGATGTTTATCTCTGTGTGTTGACCTCTGTTGTGTGTAATGTGAGAATGTGGCGCTCCCTATGAACGGGTTTGTGGCAGTGTGGCGTGGGTAATGTTGCTCGCCTCCGTGACTTTGGTTCACAGGTGCCCACTGGGTAACGTAAAATGAGTAACAATTCTGGCATCTTCTAAGGCGAAGAATAAAGTTCAGTGCCAGCCATTTGAAAAAAAAAATTTTTAAAGCTTGTTTAATGAAGATGGTTTTAAGCATTTTTCATAAACAAAGATTTCTAATGTCTATGTTTCTATTTATTAAATAAATTTTTTTTAGTACTTTTATGCAACAATGTCAAAATGTGAATTGCTAAATTAAATACAAGTTTTAAGCAAATATAAGAGTTCAAGGCAGTAAATAAATTTATTGAAATACTTTCTGGTAACTCACAATTTTTTCTCAATACTAGTACCCTATCATTAAGATAAATAGCGTTCTTCAAATTAGTGGCTAATTGAAATAAACGGGAACCAACTGTGTTAAAGACGCAAGTTGCAATGAGCATTTACCTAGAAATAATCTAAGTGAAGCTGTTAATAAAGCGAAAGTCTAGTTAATTTCATTAACTTAATTGTGAAGGAAGACTTAATCAATGCGTTCAGCAATAAAAATGCAAGCAAATAAATGTTAGCTTGAATTCCAATTTTAAACACATTTCTTTAGTTGTAATAGTTACATTTGTTGATGAAAATATAACTTCTTTTTTTTAAACTATCACTTTAACATATGAGAGGCACATTTAAAAACATTGGGCACATAAAATAACTAATTAGTTGCGAAATTTGCATAATCGTTTTTTTTAAGATAGCAAGAAACAGCATAAAGTAATAAAAATTAAATTTACAAAGAAATATAAATAAAATAAGAAAACAAGTGAAATAGGAAAATAAATGAAAATATAATTAATTCGAATAAAGAAATATTAAAAATGCAAAAAGAAAAGAAAAACTAATCTCAAGACAAAAGTAAATTGCAAAGTGGAGACAATTTGCAAGAATGCAAAATGAAAACTAATAAAATTTCATGGAAGTATTTAAAATATGCTTGACTAACTAATAGATTAGAGAAATTATTTAGAAGGAATTATTAGAATTATTAGGTTAGAAATTATTATTTTTCTCTTTATTCTGAATAACAAAATTCAAATGTTATAAATTAAAGTTATTACATTGTAAAAATTCCTATATTTTATTTAAACTAATTTGATATAATTTCTATTTAAAATTAATGCTATGAAGCTGTAGAACATAGACAGGATATTATGTAAAACGCACCCTTAATATGTATTTTTAGAATTTTTATGAAAAATGAAAGAAGAAAAGTCAATATTAAAGCGAGAAAGAAACGGAAACTTAAACAAAAATTAGACACAATACAGTATAGGAAGGTGAATTTTATAAAAATCAAATTGAAGTTAATTAGAACTGTAACTTGAAGACATCTTTAATAATCATTTTTCAAGGGGCGTTTTTAATAATTGTCTCGTTTTGTTTCCTCGGACCTAACTAGTTGTTAATAGTTTACGACTTCATATGTCGTGATTTGTAAAAATTCGTTAGAGTTTTTGTGTTTTTCTTCCATAAATACTAATTTGTGGCACCCAACATGCATAGTTGTTTTGTTTTTGAGTCTTGATAAACATTTAAAAAAATAAGTATTCAGGGTGGTCTTTAAGGAATACCCTTGATATTTGTCGACTAAAGTTCATTATCTTCACTAAACTAAAATAAACGACCGATGTAACGGGTGTAAATTCAAGAAAGTAACAGTTGTTGGCTTTCATATTTTTAAAAGTAATATAAAATAAAGGAGGAAAATGAATTCTAAGCATTAGAATTACAAATTTAAAACGTCATCGATTTAACCTCTGTAGGAACGCGATCACAGTCACTTGATCGTGCGTTTCTGCCTTACACGAAGAGAGTTCTCCATATCGTACTTCTTCTAAACCGTATAGCATCTGATTTCGATGATAGCGATATAGATTTAGCTAAATTTTGATTTAACTCAATTGGTTTTACAAATTTTCACTGCAGTTTTTGACATACTGTGTAAGGGTATAGCAGAACTACAGTATTGTACAGATTAATACATTGCACATATTGCCCAATACATCATGATGAATACATTGTGCAATGTATTTATGATGGCGCATTTTTTTAATGTTTTTACTTTATAACCATTGTTGAACAGCCGACTCAATTTTTGGGTTTACGACTACTAATGTTCCACGCTGTAAATTTGCACCCTATCCAGAAGACAAGGGACCTCCTTTATAGAGTATTGGGAGAATATTGCCTCCGTGGAGGGCTTTTTGATGGAAATAACCAGTATTTGCGTTACATGGAGAGGAAAAAACGGAAAAACTTCCCATGGTTAGCCAGACAGCAAGGGGACTCTAACCCATGACCCATCTATGACTGGGGATATTTTAGGTCAGAACTGTGGTCGGTGCAAGTCAGATGCGGAATTTATGTTGACCGGCCACCGCTGGGATTCGAACCCAGGTCACCTCATTGGAGGGTGAACGCTTTATCCCTTGAGCCATCATGGCTCTACAATGATGTATTGCGCAGTTTGATGTATTTGAAAGATTCATACATGATATGATTTTTTCAGTAGCGTTTGCTGTTTTTTTTTACTTGTTGCATTGCTGGCTTGGAATAAAACTTCGTTTGAAACGTTACATAGTTGGCTAAATCATACCTCGTGTGCATTCTTAAATCGCGCCAGTATAATTCTTCTACTACCAGTACAATCTTCTGCTGAGCAGATTGAGTTTCAACTCATTCAAACTGCATTTATCCTAACTGGCGAAGAGTGGCTGAGAACTATGTATGAACTAACTTTCCCCATTATCAAATGCCTCAGCTCGCAAATGAAGCTTACAATAAGAATGAAAAAAAAACTAATGTTTGAAAGGATTTAACTATTCTGTTGCATCAATCGTTGACTCAACTGACTTTTTGACAGCAGAAATCTTGAATCTATACGTGAATCAGTCGAAAAGAAACGAAGCAATCTCAATAAATTCCCTAATATTTAATATACTCATGATTAGATTCATTTCCCCGAGGAAAAAGTGATGAAACACATCTTAGTGATGATCTAGGCAATTAGTGATCAACTAGTAATTGTTAGATTGTAATGTGATTTTATGGTTCTATCTGCCTCAGTGATTTCTATGTTGAAAGCCTTAACCGAATCTATTTCCTTACTTCTTAAAATTACTATACGAAGTTAGTTAAAGATCCAAAAACTGCAGTCTGAAAAAGCAGAGCATGTAAAAGTCCCATTTCAACTTAAAAGCAAGTAACATCATGCTCCCTTTACATTTTATACGCTTATAATACAGTTAAAACAATACTTGTAACAATTCAAAAATGCATTGTCACATTTCCTATTTTGCTATTGAGCTATCATTTTGCGTTTCGCAGGTCTACTTATTGATACTGGGTCTACTTTTTCATTTAGTTATAAATGTTCAAATTTTTTGAGAGTGGTATGCTTTTGGGAGCTGGTGGTATGAATAATGCAACCTGTCTCCTACATCGTAGCTCTTGCAGACTTAGCGAAAACAATTGATTTCCCGTCCATATGGTACAAATATTATTACGAAGAAATATATAAGTAGCTGAATGACTTTAATTTAGTACTAAATAATTAAAAATGTAATTTTCAATGATCTATGACTAAAAAAAAATTAAATGGAGGAAGTGGTAGGACTTAAGCCACTCTTGTGTACGTATAATATTTAGTACGTATGTGAACTTGAAGGAGTCGGGTCTGGGTAAGAGCTTCTTTTTCTTTCGTCTCCTTTCTTTTTGTTCCGAGTATTTCCTTAAATATTTTATTTAACAAAAAACAAAAAATAAAAACTTTGAACGTGATTTCTTACTATGCGATCTGGGAAAGAAAACAAATATTACAAATACGTCTTTATTTTAATCCAATCTGATTCATCCTAAGAAGAAGATAAACTCTTCTAATGTTTTTCCAGTTTCGAGGCTGCATTGTCTTAAAAATAACAAGTATTTATAACTGGTGAAATCCGTGTACTATTGAATCCTCAATTAGTTGTTATTAAGAAAGTTTTTATTCTATTTCGCTTTTGCGCGCTGTAGATCTTCCGTAGATCAAAAATGTTTTTGCAGTTTTACTATTAATATTATTTTACATTACAATAGAATCTTTCAGAAATCTAAATTATTATAATGAAAATGCTTGCTCAAAATTTCTCCCCAATTTAAAGGTAGCTTAAAACATTGATTGATAAATATTTTAACATGCTAATTAATAATCATTGTAGTACTCTAATTCATTTATCCAAACATATTATAAGATGACTTATAGTGCTATGCATTACTTTGTAATAGTGAAACGATTTGAATAACGAAGTACGACTAAAATATTACTTTAATGATAGATATTTGTAAGTTACGTAAAGTGTATTTCTCACAAAGATTTTCTGCCTAACAAATTAACAATTAAGAAAATTTTCCATCATTTTTAATTAAACAGTTTGAACAACATGTTTAAAAAATGTTGTCTAATTACTAAATAAGTAATTAAATATACAAATAAAAAATAATTTTAAAACTAATAAAGTTAATTTTAATGCATCTGAAATAAATTAACCATTTCCCTACTGATATCTGTAACTAATTATTGATAGAAATAAATAGTGAAGTTGAGATTAAAAGTCCAAATACTAATTAGCTAGCACTAGCCGCCTTCGGTGACAAGCTTGGTCACCGTTCAAAATTATCTTGTACAGTATATACATTTTGATGATAACCAAACCTAGTGTATAGAACAAGTGTAGTTAAATGTTCAAATTTTCAACACCTTCCCCAATTCTAACTCCTTAATTAGATTTGAACATTTTATTAGCTAATATTCCCAGCCGTCTAGCTGCTACTCCCGGGCTTTGCTTTACACTCTCAGAAATACCTTGATTTCTATTTTCAAGCGATATTCTTGATATTTTCAAAGTTCTTTGCGTATTGAATTTCAGTAATAATTAAAATCTGTATTGCAGTCATCAAATCATACAAACTACTGTAAGTATGAGTTCGGAACTTTTTAGCGAAGTAGGCAGCAGAAGTATTACAATTAAATGTATCACTGACCAAAGATGAGGCAGAAAACTCATCCCAATGCTTCATTACGTGCTGTACTACTTCTTTATGCAACTCTCGAACCATAACTTGAGTATCTTATATTATACAGATGCTATTGCTTGAAAAGGGCATGCTTAGTCACCAATAATTGGTGGGACAGAATGCACTATAGCGCTGTTTATGTTTAAAATTTCTACAGCTATTTTGGAAAGAATTAAAAGAAAATCTAAATAAAAAATACAAAATCAAGCTTCGTAAAATTTAAAAAAAAGAATAATAAGCTGGAAAACAAAATAAGGAAAATGCATAATCTTGTCATCAACTCTCACGACTATATCAGTAAAAATGACTGCTGTCTAATATTGTATTGATATAGCTAGAGCAAAACATATTCTTCACATTAATTCAAGATTAGCCAACGTTATAGAAGAAATTGCAAACGATTCAGCTTATAAATTTATCGCATGTCTTTTAATGTTTAATTATAGTTTACAAGTTCAGTAATCAACGTGAACGGCATGTGGATCGGAGTTACGTTGTCGAATTGACATTCCTACTTTTACCTGAAACTACGTGTTTATTTTGTGAATAGTTGTAATTTTAAAACATGTTTCTGGGCAAAAAAAGACGAGCAATTTTTTTAAAAACAACAACATTGTTTCTATCGATCTGTATTGAAAAGTAATAAATAAGATATTGCAATTTTAAAAAATCAAATTTATAGTCTCGCTAAATTTTTCAGATATGATTATTCTAAATGTATTCTATTTTAAAAGACGTTGTAAGAATTTCTTATAATTTTTTTTTCAAGAAAGGAGATGAAAAGCAATTTTTTTTTTCGAATAACAATAATAAATCCAAATAAAACAGTACTTTCTTTAAAACATTTAATGTCTAAACTAATTGTAACTTAGCTAAATTTTAACTGAAGTGAACTTGTTTAAACTGAAAATAGTCATTGCAAAGTTAGCCGTGACAATATTAATTTGATTTTTGTGAGTTGCGAGCTACATTTTATTTATTCCTTTATCTTGCAGAACCATAAAAAAAGTTGTGTTTCTAAATTATTATATTCTTTTATCGACATAAATAGTTATTTTATAATCTGGAATTTCTTTAAAGATATTACAGTGATTTTTGTTGTAAACTAACTACGTTATTTTACTTTCACATCCTTCACTTGACAAACTATTCCATTTTATATGTTCTTGACAAACTATTTCATTTTAATTTTTTTTATTAAAATTTTTAAACGTCAGCATTTAGTTAGTCACATTACTGATTTTTTATATTTTAAGCATGTCTGTTTGACAAGTTTAGAAAACTTTTTGAGTTAAATCAGTAAGAATTTTATTTCAAAGCTAAGAAATACGTCATTTATCAGTATTTATATTAAAATTAAGGAAATAACTTTACCGAGTACTATTCATAAATTTTTAAAAGTTTGAATATTCTTAGAAATACGTCAAAGAAGTTGCACTGCTCATTGAAATTTTTCAAGAATATTAAAAATGGTTAATTAGTTTTTGCAAAAGTTATTAATCACTTAAGAACTAGTTAAATTTTTTTAAAATTTGTTCTTGATTTTTCAATGGTTTTAGGAATGAATAGAGTATATAATGAATTAATTTGTTCACTAATTATCGTTCTGTTTAACAGTAATTTCGCGAAAAATTTACATCAAAAGTCATTTATTCTTATACTATTCAGGTTATTGAGCAACCTAAATTCTTGATATAATACATAACACTTCAATGAGGACAAATAAATTATATAAATGGTTTACAAATGTTTTTCTTTCCAATGCCACCTGGAGAACGATCTTTCGTCAATGCAGTCCTCTGAAGTTGTTACCACTCTTTCAAGGGCACCATATTAGGTAGGCCAACGATGCTCCCACAGTAAGGACATATAGTACAGAGAATGGAGGAACATCCCCGCCTTGCCTGTTATTCAAACCCAGACTCTCTCTGATACAAAGGCTAGTTACCTGATCCCAACACAGGCCGGTCGGCAGGATTATAAATGCAGTAAAGTGGGCATTAAGTATTTAACAACATTGTTTGCAAAGCCACATGTTACGAAGCTTAGAGTTGGCAGTCTTGTTTGTGAACATTACTGTTACTTCAGTTCATTTGTTTGTTGTTTGACAGAAACTTTCTGTTCCTTTAATTCTCTGTGATTTCACAAGAGACTTTTGAAAAATGATTTATTAGTATATTCTAGTGCATTTCACTGAAATCATTTTCTTTTTTAACATTTTAATGAAAGTTGTTTTAAAGAGTGAAAGGGTTAATAGGGAGAAAGAGAGGGACATAAAAGTAAATCCCTTTTACGATCCAATGAAAATTCAATTGACCAGTTAATTACAATTCTGTATTTCAAGAACAATATTTCTTGGGGTTAAAAAAAATCTAACGTAATTAAAACCGGTTATAATGAATAATACGTTTTAGAATTATTTATATTTCAAATATATTGCTAAATTCCACTTTTTCTTATCGTCATTCAGCCTTATAAACAGTTAAACAACAGTCGAAGACTTGAAGTGCTTTTACATCGCTTGTGTATTGACCACACACGAATAACTCATAAGCACCTTTTTCTAAACGAACCAGAATGCACAAATTGTAAAGAACCTTTAACTGTTATACATATTTTGATCGAATGCAGTAAATTTAAAAACCAGAGACTGCGTCATTTTGTTACCTTCCATCCGTCATTGTTTTCACTAATTGGAGATGATCCTCACTCTAAAATTTTCTCGTACTTTAAGGATATTGACATTTATGCATCTATCTAGTTTTTACACCAAAGCAGAATTGTGTACCTAGCTGTAAAATATCTACCTAGTTGGAGGCGCGATATAACCAAGACTGGCTCTTGCGCCAAAAACCGAAACAACCAACCAACCATCTTATCGTCATTCAGCAATTTATGAACAAAGTTTTGATATTATTAAATAATGAAATACCTAAAAATATAAAAAAAATATTGTTATAATAGTTCTTAAATTTTTCAATTGTTTTTTAATAAAGATCTAATACAAATAATAATTATGGTTGTTTTTTTTCCTTAGAAGAAAATTAAAATTAATGAATCTTTTTTTAGAAAATTAATTAATCATAGAAACATCTATCTCATAAGAAATAACAAAGTATGAAAATTCGAGCCAATTTTTCCGAAATTTTAAGCCAAAAAATATTTATCTGATAAACAAAGTTTTGATAATTCAAAAAGAAAAAGTAATTTCAAAAACAGTTAAAAGAAACTCCGCCACAATAGTGCGTAAGACTTCAAGTCTTTTTTATTCTTGTAGAAATCAGAACTTTCAGTCTTATTTATCACTTATTAAAAGAAAAAAATAAATATAAAAATAACACAAATTGGAACCTGGTAATATTTATCTTATTCTAAACTGTAAAAAATATGAAGTATCCAAATAATAATTTCTTCTTAGGAAATTTAAAAAACAAATATTGTGAAGCAAAATTTTGCTTTCATAGTAAATTTACCGTTTATTTCAAAGCTTTTCCAACAATCCAGTCTAATTTTTGTCGTTCACCACAGCAACGAATCATAAAAATCTTTAAAATATTTATCAAAACTGTCATTAGGTTTTGGATATATGCTGATGAAAAAGAAATCCCAACTGTAAACCATTATTGTAGAGTTGTGAAATTTCGGCAATGCGTTTGTCTGAGTAGCATATTAAATTAATGAAAGATTCAAGATCACAGGTTAATGCAATTAAGAGAAACTCGCATGCATTATGTCATTCAGATTCCGTATGCCAATTTGTGGAATGAATCATACGTGTTTGATTGGTGAAAGATCGGGTGATCTAGCAAGCCAAAGCGATTTGCCGACAATCTGTAGAGCATTTTGGGTTACAACAGCTAATGAATGGTAACAAAACAGGTTAACGTACAAATTTGTAGTCAAGGTGCGTGGACTAACCACGAAAATGCTCCTGCTGTCTTAGAAAATTGCACCCCAAACCATAACTCTAGGTGTAGGTCCAGTCGGTCTAAGCCGGGGACAGTTCGATAGTAAACGCTCGCCTGGCCTCCTTCTAACCAATATACGGCTATCACTGGCACCGAGGCAGAACCAGCTTTCATCAGAAATCACAATAGATCTAAACTCTGTCCTTCAGTGAGCTCTAAATCGACGCCACTCACATTGTAAACTTCAGGGGCTTGGAATGAGTGGAAAGCTAGCTATAGATCTATAGCTAGCTATAGATCTATAGCTAGCTATAGCTATAGTGAGTAGAGTGCTAGTGTTTTGCTCGGACCTGTACTTGAAGTGTCAGATTTGTAACACCCTGTTGTGTCACTGCAGTGCCAACTGCAGTGACAAACGCAATTTCAGATGCAAACGCAGTACGACGCACCACGGTCATACGCCGTACACGGTGGTCTTCCCTCTAAATAGTCCCAAGTGGCTGATGGGAACCCGGTATTTTTGAAGCAGTATCTTCCCTTGACCACTGTTGGCAACAATCATGGTAGATTTCTCCCCAGTTTTTCTGCAATATCGCGTAAAAAAGATCCCCCTTCTCGCAACCTTATTACACGATCACGTGATCTGTTCATAAAAGCTTCTTCATCATCTTAGTTTTATTCTTGACTAACAGCAACTCTCTTCATCAAAATTTAACGAACTGTATGTTCACAGTAGCGTTACTAGTCCCAAACTTATGCTTAATAATAAACTTATGCTACTAGTGCCAAACTTGAATATGCATCATCTCCTAGCTGTATAAACAAGCCTCTCAAATTTAGTTTATCTTGCACAACTACTTCTTCGTGTTGAGATTTTTTTCCCGTCAGTGTATAGAAACCAACTGCGGTTAAATTTAATCGTGTTTTGCTTTCCTTAAAGTTAATTTTTATTATTTTAATTTCCTTTTTATTATTTTCCGAAAAATATAATAAAATTCATTAAAAAATCTAATTCCAACCAGTATGACAATCACATATTAACTGAATACGACCGCAAAGTGTTTAGAAATAAATATTTAAAAATATACATGCCATTATCATAAGAGTACATAGCTTTCTCAAATACGTTTTTATAAGAACAGTCTTCTAAGAAAATTATTGATTACGATCTCCTTCAGCAATCGAAATGTAAAAAAAGCAACATTTATCACATTTCAATTGACAACATATGAAATATCGTGATAAATTATTTTAAAAATTATATTTGACTGCATATGTTTACCTAATTGCCTCGTTTTGAAAAATTTTAAGTAAGTAAACTAGCTTGAAATAAAATGCATGTTTCACTTCATATTATTAAATTTATTCGAAACATTTCTTTTATTTTTCGCAATCATGCATTGCAATTTCCGTTTGGTAAGAGCGTCAACTGTTGTGAAAGATATTGAAAAGTAAAATAGAAAAAAAAGCATTGTAAGAATCAGCGATGCCTTTCTTTATTATTCCAGAAAAAAAGAGCAAATCAATTTATGGTCATCTTACCGGATACAATGAAGTACTCAAAAGATAATGCTGACATTTCTATTTCTACGGTGACTAAGTATTATGTTACGGGAGAGGAAATGCTTAGATGGACAACCATTTACAAAAACTGCATTTCTGAAACTGTTTTCTTTACGAAAATATAGAAAATATTTATGTTCAAAGTAAAAAATGAGTCTATCACTTCAAGCTTTAAAAAAAAATAAAGCATTGAAAAACACACATTCACACCAATTTATTTTTCTGATAGTGTTAGGGGAATATCTTTATTATTGGTCATTTATTTTATCTCGCCTAAAAATGTATTAAAATAATAATTATAAAAGTTTTTTTCGATAGTGATTTACAAGAAGAAAAAAATTCTGTTAAAATTAATATACTATGCCCTTATAATTCTGGTTAAAAAAATAATTAGTATTTAAACCCTGCATTTTGCAATTTTTCAGTTGATATGAGAGTTTTGTTTACCGAAAATTCTGGTTTTCATATTTAAAGTTCTTTTCTACGACAGATTTAGTAACAAATGCAAAAATGAAAAGTATATATAACGGAACAAATAGTTTGAAGGGATGTTCCAAAGGTAAAATCACCAATTTTTATCTCATTGATCAAATTTTAACCCATATTATAAAACATTAAATTTATTGTTAATTTTACCAGAATTATTGCTAAAGCTCTTTGGTTATAATTATTTTAGTATTCCCATTGTGCTTTTGGTATTCACGCAGAGCCAGAAATTCGATAAACTTTACCATATTATGGCAGTTTTGACCTTTATTTTCTTCTCCGTGTAGGTAAATTATATCAGAAACTTAAGCTTTGCCATGAAAAGCCTTTTAAAGCCTTTTTTTGTTGCTATTATAGATTACAAATTTAAAATGATCTACCAGGAATTTTACTTAGCCAAATTATCTTACTGGAAGCATTAATTTTCTTTAAAATTATAAATGAAAGACTGTATATAAGATTCTATTTAAAAAATAATTTTTTCAAAGGGACATGACAAAGCGCATGACTAATTAACTGCACCAGATAGTTTTTTGCAGTATTACAAGAAATAATGTTATTTAGATTAATTATTCTTAATATTATTTTTTTATATTGAGATTGCTTTAAAGATAATAAGTATTTGAATATTTATAAATAAAACAGTAAAAAATAAAATCGGGGGTATTTTCTTATTATTTTCAATTAATGCCACGTTTAAGTCTAGTATGAAATATCAAGGAGAAATTGTGGTTTAAATTTTTTTTAATTAAAGGCGAAAGGTTTTACTTTAAGAATTTCTGACTGTAATGCATTTAATGAAAATTTCTGACTGTTCATGCATTAAATACATGGAAATAATATTTTTTTCTTTGCCAGCTTTTTCTGAACATTACAATATCAAAACTTCTGAAAGGTCATAACAAATAAATAGCGCATAAGAAAATAGTATAATATACTAACTATTACAGTGTTTAATGCAATACATTTACAAAAAATTTTTTAAATACAAAAATTAATTGTTGAGTTTAAAATAGTTACAATAATATTTTAAATATTTAAACGGGGTTAAACATAAATATAAACTCAAGCATTAAGTATTTTTGAACAACTATATTATTAAAAAATAAGCAGTGCTTAAATAAACTCATAAATATGATGTTAAAATGATCTTCAAAAATTTTATGCTTCCACTAAAAAGAAACTAAAAATTAGGAATCTCAGTTATCAATATAAGTGTGGTTTTCAGAAAACAAAATATTTAATTTACATTTTTGAACTTATGAGTACATCAAGTTGGAAAATATAAAGTGCTAAGCTGCTATATTTCCAACTTTGAAAAAAAAATCTTTTCAATTTTGCAAGATATTCTATCACATCTTAAAGCGCAATTTACCAATGACTAAAATTAAAGAATGGCTAAAAGAATTCGGGGAATTCTGTCAAATTTAGTGGTAAATTATTTGCTGAGTATCCAAATTTGTTGGGATTATTTGATAACTTTCATTGGGACTAAAACAATGGTGATTAAAATGCTTGGCATTTAATTCTAGGCTCGGTATGATCCAAGATTAGTCAAAATTAGGATTGAATCAATATTCATTCTCATGTACTAGATTAGGATCAATATTTCCATTTTATGTAAATAGCAATCGCTTCCTAGTAATGGATTCTCTACCTGGAGGTAAATATTTCGCGTTTCATCACAACATGTCTCTTAATATTTTAATGGAATGCAACCAAATACATGCTTCAATAGCTAAATCGAAATTGCTTTCAAGTTTATGGATTGCTTTTCTGATTGACTGCAGATATTATTTCATACGTGTTGCCCTTCTGGTGCTTTTACTGGTATGAAAAAATCCGATGGGCCGAAACAGTCATACAACGTACAGTTTAAAATAAGTTGTAATAAGTAATTTATTTTTAATTGGCATGCACGTTTTAGCTTCTAGTATTTTATAATGTAAGAGTTTCAGTTCTCTTAATATTTTAATGGGATGCAACTAAATTCATGCTTCAATAACTAAATCGAAATTGCTTTAAAGTTTATAGATTGCTTTTCTGATTGACTGCAGATATTATTTCATATGTGTTGCTCTTCTGGTGCTTTTACTGATATGAAAAAGACCGATATGCCGAACCAGTCATAGAACATGTCGTTCAAAATAGTTTGTAATAATTGGTTTATTTTTAATTGGCATGCACGTTTTAACTTTGAGTATTTTAATATGTATAAATTCTAATTTAATTTTTTAATTTTTTTTTAAAAATGGCAATTTTTTTTACCCTACAGAAACACAGAAAATCAAAATGAGGTACGATTTATTCATTAGAGGTCCTTTTAAATAAGTACCAACCATATATGGCAGTACTTTTACTTTCGTTACTTGTACCGCCGGTACAAGTAAAAAGTACGTACTTTTACTTGTACTTCGTTACTTTTCAAATTTACTATTTTTACTTGTGCTTTCCTTACTTTTTTAGGGAAAAAGTATAAGTATTTGTAACGGAAATGTCGAATGAAATCGTTACTTTTTTCTAAAACTCGGTAAGCTTTCTAAAAAAAAAATTAAATTAAAAAGAATGCTTACGTTTTTTAATTTATAAAATTAATGTGCAATATATATGCATTCACAGCTAACTTCGTGTTTAAATACCTTGACCTTTTAAAATTGTCATTCCTGAAAGGGAAAAGGCGGCTTTTTTTATCCTTTTTTGACTGCAACTATCATTGTGAGTGAAGTGTTCTCCAGAATTGTGTGTCCAGAACAGTCATTATTCATCTTCTGAAAATTGCCTGTGATAAAGAATGAAATGAATAGCAAAGGTTTTGAATACCGGTGGTTTTCATCTCAAGAAAAAGTTTCAGAATGGTAAAAAGTGCGCTTTGAAATTCTGTAAACCAAGTATAATGAATGCATACGATTTTATTGGTACCTTGCATCAAATTTAATTATTTGGAAGAAAAAGCTAGGGAGGAGGCTACAAAAAAATTGGAAAGAATTGTCCAAACTGAACACCCTGCTATAACTAATAACGTAACAGAAAAAAAACAGGGTTTAAAATCAGATTTTAAACTTTCTAAAGCTGAAAACATCATGCCAATCACCAGCGACAGAAAAATTTATGGCATACATGAGCTCAAATATCGAAACGGAAAGCATATCAATTTTGAATCGATATCCAATCGTAAAAAAGTTATATGTGAAATATAATACTGCAGTACCTTCTAGTGCTCCCGTGGAGCGCTTATTCAGCGTGGCTAAGCACGTTCTGAGAAATTCTCGCAGCAGACTCAGTGACACCACTTTCGAAATGCAATTATTTTGCAAAATGAATAAAAAATAGTAATTAGCAAGTTATTTTAATTCATTTTCGAGTTTTATGCATTTATTGAATACATTTTAAATAAAAAATGTTGGATTTTGTCATTACGTTTTTCAATTTTCTTTTTGATCTCACTAATAATACATTTTTGTCTTAATACATTTTTTACTAAATACACTTTTACCTAGTACATTTTTTACTAAAATTATGTTTATGCCCGACCTCGCTAAGCAACGCCCAGTCAAATCTCTAAGAACTTCAGAACTATTTGTGCTATTGAAAACTATTATAATTACTATTTTAACTCTTGAAAACTCGAAGGTATTAATTTAGCCGCTTGAACTAAAATTCGTTTGCAAATTTTTGTATTCCGTTAGGCAGAAATGTTCGGAAAATGATTTTCTCTCATGACTTCAGCATTAGCCATTGTTACAAATAAAACTGTAGACTGTTCTGTTTCAACTTATACTACACATTCAATTATTTTTTACTAGCTCAAAGATCACAAAGCTATCTGAAACCTCGTGTTTGCTTTGTTTATGTTTGTGCTTTTAAAACACGTTTCTATAGAGTACAACAATTTTAAATCAATGGTAATTTAAATAAATAAAAATAATAAACTAAACATTAAAATCAATAGATAAAATTTCTTTTTCATGCAAATCCATAAAAAGTTTGATATTAAAATAATTTTTGATTTTAAAAAGATATTATACGATTATATTATAAAATTATATTATAATATTCTTCCGAATTTAAAAAAAAATTAATGTGCATAACTTTCAAAATTAAAAATAATTAAATAAATAACAACAATTTTGCAAAAACATAAAAGAACATAAGAATATTATTCAATAAAATTTTAGGTCACTTTGAATTTTCGATTTCCTAGAAATAAACTTTTAAATCGTTACTTTTTTTGTTTAGTACTTGTACTTTTACTTGTACTTTTCACTCGTTACTTTTTAAAATAAAGACTTTTTACTTTTTACTCGTTACCTTTTTTAAAAATACTTGTACTTTTACTCGTTACTTTTTAAAAGTAACGCTGCCATATATGGTACCAACTCACGTCAGCTGCTTAATCAATTTTGGTACTAAGTATTGTTGGTATATCACTAAACTGGCAGTAGGCAATAAATAATGTGGTAACAAGGACCTAACATACTTTTATGGGTACCTAATGTTATTTTTATGGCCATTAAAATATAATAGTTTATAATTTAAATTACCACTAACCAATCAATACAATTTGATTATTATATATCTTATTTCCGTATGTACAGTCCGCAAAAAAAAAAAAGATATCACCCTGAATAACTTTCGTTCTAATGATCCGATTTTCACGAACTAAGTGTCAATCTTAATGGTTCCTGAGGGTGACCTCAAATATGCTAATTAATTAGTGCTAACTATTAATTAAGTTACGAAATCAGACACAAAAACGTACTTTCTCTGAATAAACATATATTTTTTTTTACATATTTGGAATCTAGACACTTGAATTAGGGGGGGTAGACAAAATTTTAAAACAAATGGGTCGTAAATTGGGTTGCAATAAAGGTTTATATATTTGGCGATAGTCCAGAAAACCGCCAAAAAAGTCGCCTGCGCAAATAAATATTTTAAGATAACCCATTGACTGATTCAAAAGAGAAACGCTTAATTTTACTAGGTTGCTAGGCAACCAATTTCTGACTGTAAAAAAGTTGAAATAATGTTTTGTGATTGCTCTGAGAGGTTTAATTAATAGTTAATAGAAAACATCTCGAAGTTTCTAGGCAATAAATAATTTTTAAGTTCATTTATGTCCAAAAAGCAAAAAAAAAAAATTATTTTATTCTCCTTTGAAAAGAAAATTTGAATCGATTTATAAGTTTTTAGAATTTAAATACATGAACTTTTTTCTTATACATGACATACATGAAATCATTTAAATACATGAACTTTTAGCTATATACAAAATTAGCTATATACAAAATTTTAGGGATAATGATTTTTACAGCTTTAATCGAGTCTTCTAGGCATGAAAGTTTGAAGAAAAAAAAAGTGCTAGAAAAATAAAATGTAGATTGTATAGTAATTCTAATGCACATTCACAAGGTTTTCTATAATTTACGATATTTCTTTTTTCTATAACTCAATGAATAGCTGAATGTTTAGTGACATTTTAAAAGCATTGAAATATTTTATGTTTAAAAATAAGATATTGAAATAATATGTTGCATATTGTATGATTCATTGTTTAAAAAACTGCTTCATTTTGCTAGATATTTACGTTACATGGTTTTCTTTGGATAAAGATGATTAGCAAATAGCATCCACATGTTTCGATACATTCTGAAACTTATGTTCGCAAATTCACCATAAAATGTCGCACAGCATATTCTTCAATTACGATAAGTTACATTTACCACCAAATACTGCTACTATGATTATTTTTGTATATATATATATATATATATATATATATATATATATATATATATATATATATATATATATATATATATATATATATATATATATATATATATATATATGCCTTACGAGCTCTGTTTAAAAAGAGAGTATCATATCAGATATATATATATAAACTGCTGTTTGTAGAAAATGCAACACCATGAAAGAATCATCAGAATCAAATGAAATTTAATGCAGAAACGACTTGTACTGATACAAATAAATGATGAAATTTTCAAAACAAAAGAAACAAATTAAGCGTCCGAAATCAGTATTTGGTGCAGCCACCACGCGCTGCAATAAGTGCTGCTATACGACGTGGCATGGAGTCAAACAGATGTTGAATATCTGCTTGAGGAAGAGAATTCCATATCGCTTGTATGCGCAACCAAAGTTCGTCTTTGGAAACTGCAGGACGCGGATCACGAGTGAGACGCCGACCAACCATATCCCACACGTGCTCAATAGGCGACATATCCGGCGAATAAGCAGGCCAAGGAAGAAGTTGCATGCGTTGTGCTGAACAGAAGTCTCTAACAGTCCGCGCAACATGTGGGCGTGCATTATCCTGCTGAAAGATAGCTCCAGGGATGCCTTGAAGGAAAGGAACGACTTCGGGCTGTAGCACTTCACGGACGTATCTGTTGCTATTGAGATTACCCTCAATTCGTATCAAATTGGATCGTCCATGATACGAAATCGCACCCCAGACCATAACTCCGGGTGTTCGACCACTATGTCGTTCAATAATACACTCAGGAAGGCAGCGTTGACCGGCATAACGTCTAACACGAACACGGCCATCATGGGTCCACAAATTGAAGCGTGATTCATCTGAAAAGACAACTTGGTGCCAATCAGCTCGCCAGTCTCTGTGCTCAAGAGCCCACTGCCGACGCAGCCGTCGATGATCCGCCGTGAGGGGAATCCTGTATAATGGCACCCTTGCACGCAATCCACGGCGCAGCAGACGACGACGAATTGACGAAGCCGACAATTGTACACCTGTAGCAGTAGACCAATGTGCTGCCAGCTGCCTGGAGGAAGCTGTGCGATCATTCACCGCCATGCGGAGCAGGTGTCGATCATCGCGCTCTGACGTCACCTTCTGTCGTCCAGTGCCTGTTTTTCGAGTTGTTCGGTGCTCGTCGGTCCACTGCTTCCAAACTCGCATCACTGTGGAACTGTTCCGCTGCATACGAGCTGCTATTGCGCGATAGGAAAATCCTCCTTCTCGAAGGCCGATTATCCTCCCTCGTTCAAACTCCGTAAGTTGCTTGAATTTCTTATTCTTCCGTCGTGGAGGCATACTCAGGTCTCACTAAACGTTTGCCACTAACAAATAATCATAGACTATTTTCAACGTCCCGCTACAGCACTTTATTTATACGCTTTCAGCATCAATTCAGAAGGCGCTGCGCGCGCCACGCACGCGCGATGGCTCTGAAACTTTATTAATTTGCATAATATCCTATAATTGACATTTGCTGCGAATTTCATTTGATTCTGATGATTCCTTCATGGTGTTGCATTTTCTACAAACAGCAGTTTATATATATATATATATATATATATATATATATATATATATATATATATATATATATATATATATATATATATATATATATATATATATATATATATATATATATATATATATATATATATATATATATATATATATATATATATATATATATATATATCTGATATGATACTCTCTTTTTAAACAGAGCTCGTAAGGCCCTTAAGATACTGAAATGGGGGCACGAAAACTTAAAAGATTTTTTTCTTCCTAATGCCCGCCTGTGTTAACATCCGTCAATTCAGGCATCTACAGGGCGACAGATATCTGTGTGGCCTAAGGATTCCTAACGAGCATCAAACATTCTCAAAACTAAGTGTTCATTCCCTGGAAAATTTAGTGTTTATTCAATTTAAGAACTGTTCCTTCACTTGGTTATCTTACTACTTATTATTTAAACCACCTAAAGCTTAAAACAATATTATGTAAGTTATCTAAATTTTTTTTACATAATTTGTATTTGATAACAAATATGTCGACATGCATTTAATAACAAATACGTCATTTAGCTAAAATTACAAATTTTGAAATTTTTATGATTTTTTTTTAAAGACAAGCTAAGCTTAAGTATTCCATCACTGGTTAGTTTACCCTATAAGATTTTGAGAAATTTGCGATGTTGTGAGAGATGCTTAAAAATGTTGACTACGCATTTTTATTAATATTTATAAAATATATATTCGAGAAATTTATGAATATTTTATTCCAAATGTATTCATTCGTATGTATATTATTGAAATTTTATTAGTTATTGAGAGAAAAAAAACTAAAAAATAAAAAATAATCAGAAACACAATCTGTTGTATAATCATATTCTATCAGAAGCATGCTTTTATAAAACTCCACATTCTTTGAATAAAATGTATTTTATTCAATAAAATGTTTTTTCAAATTTCTTTACTAAATTGCAAATAGAATTTTAGACGACTAAAAAAGAAACATCGTATTTTATAGCTTAAAAAATAAAAATGAAAAGATAAGCAAACGATTATTAACGAAAAAAATATGAATGAAATTTTATGCTAAGCGCGCGAAGTCAAGTTCCTCGCAAGTTTATCACATTTTAATATTAATCGCCTCATTTAATCATTTCATCATTGTCGCCAAATTATTTTTTTAAAAATAATTAATTTTAATTTTTCTCAGCTTCTAATAAATAAAAACAGTTGAAACTTTAGATTTTTCAATTGAAAAATATGTAGATTAATATGGTATAAAAAAATTCATACCTTATAATTCAAACATTTTTCATCCTTAATTTAATTAAATAAAAAAAAATAATTAACAATTATTAAAAATTTTATTTTTCGTGAAATTATCTTTGGGTAAATGAGTTTTATGACTGGGTGAAATTTTCTTCGAATTGCTTTATTAGTTTTTAAAATATGACTAAAAACGTAAAAAGTGAAATTAACATTAAGGGGTACGAACTTTGGATCGCTCTCCTGACCAAACTATGGGGACCATATTTCCCAGATTGCGGCTACCCCCTATATTTTGAAGGTTAAGAATCCAAATATGTAAGAAAAAATATATGTTTATTCAGAGAAAGTACGTTTTTGTGTCTGATTTCGTAACTTAATTAATAGTTAGCACTAATTAATTAGCATATTTGAGGTCACCCCCAAGAACCATTAAGATTAACACTTAGTTCGTGAAAATCCGATCATTAGAACGAAAGTTATTCAGGGTGATATATTTTTTTTTTTGCGGACTGTACTAGCGGTAGATTACGTGAAAAAAATCTTTCTACTTTATCATTTTTACAAAAAGATTTGCTTTGCTACCAAGAAATTTGCAATAGAAAAATTACTTCACCAAGTCTATTACTCTTACTGCACTACGGTAAAGCCTAGTTTCAGCTTTCAGTTTTCTTCTGTCAAAGTTATCAGTATTAGTAGATTTATACATGCAAAGTTGCGCATGTTTACGTCTACTTTCTCCTTTTGCATAAATTTTCAGGACAGAGATAATGACTCTTGAAAATACACTTCCACCTACCGTAATGATTGTCCCTACTTGTCTGGCTGTAACATTTTCAGAAACAATTTTTAAGGGCTTCGTGATTTCAAGATTTAATGATTCCAACACTCTAGTTTTCTTAGCAAATTATTTACTTTTGAAGGTTGTGAAAAATAATCTTTCACCGTAGTTTTCATAAAATCTCGTGCGAACTTTTTGTTACCCCAGCACAGAAATATTTCATACTGGAGCAAGATGTAAGGATTTTGAATTGCAAATAATTTAAATAGAGGATATTAAAAGTTGTTTAAGAATTTTTATACTGATGTACACAAAAGTGTCAAGTTTTTACCGTAAAATCCATTTTAACTGAAATATGTTACGGAAACAAAAATCTGATATACCAATAATTTTTACAGTAATGATTAACTTAAAATCACAGAATAACTCCAATTATAAACATTTCAGTAAAAATTACACTATGATATTTTACTTTAAAAATGTATTTTTAGGTAAAATAGATTTTACGGATAATGCACCCAAAGTGCTGATATTTTTTTACAGTAATTTAATCCGATATTTTTTACAGTGTGCTTCGAAATATCTTTTCAGAAACGGAACATATTTTCGAGAATTATTAAATTAATACTGTACTAATATAACAGGACTTTACAGCTGTTACAGTACAATCTATATTCAAAATACTCAATTTCAATTGTTTTTAGAATAATATTGTAAAAAAAATTATAATAATTTTTAATAATAAAATCTAACCATATAACTAAATTTTGCTGTTTTTTATTTCCTTCAATGGCTTTAGTTAAGTTTATGGATTTAGTGGTTTGCATAAACCCTAATTTATATATTGATTTAAAAGAAAAATTTGAGTTACAGCTACATTTAAAGAATAACATATCATTATAATGCTTTTTGTATATCCATAGCAGCAGGCAAAAAATTACCTTTGTTCAGTATGGTAAATATAAAAAATATTGATTTTCCCAGACTGATGAAAACATTGGCTTCTCCCAGACAGTTTAATTTAAGTAGCGTGATTTGAAAGTGAAATTTCAGTCAGTTATTGAATCAGTCAGTTATAATAAAGTTGTTATTTTTATGGTTTCATGCACTTTAGTTGAAGAATGTTAGAATTTTAATCTATAATCTATGAACAGGAAAAGAATTAAAGCCTATCACTTCCAAGCAGTAAACTAATATCAAGAAAAGTATATATTTCAGTATATTCAGAGATTCAGTGGACATTTAGAAGTTATCGTTATATTTTATAATTTTATCACCGTCGTTGAACAGCCGACACAGTTTTATGGGTTTATGACTACTAATGTTCAATTTCGTTGCCTTGTAACTTTGAATCCAATCCAGAAAACAAGGGAGCTCCCGGATTGAGTATTAGGAGAAATTTGCCTTCGTGGAGGACTTTTTGATGGAGCTAACCCCCATTTGCGTTACATGGTGAGGAAGACCACGAGAACCTTTAACGGTTAGCCCGATGGCAAGATGAGTCTATACACCTTCGTTTACCACTGAGGATATTTCACGTCAGCACTGTGATTGGTGCAAGCCGGATGCGGAATTCGCATCGACTGGGATTCGAACCCAGTTAGCCTCATTGGAAGGCTAATGCTCTATCCCTTGAGCCATCGCGGCTCAAGTTTTCGTTATAATTCACGTTGTTGTTAAGGAAAGATGTTGCAGACGTTTAGAATTCAGGATTTTTTGGCAAAATATCATTCTGGTTATGATAGGTCACACAATCGTTGGTGGACAATTAGATAAGTGCGTTCATGCTGAATGTCGGCACACTAATCTATCAGGCTAGGGTGTGATCGAGAGACTGTCCAAATGCTTGCAAAATGAGAATTCTTTGACAGATTTAAAGTGTCGCTATTTTAATTTGACTTTTTGACATTGCACTTTTATACTCATAAGAAAAATATCATTTTTAAATGTAAATGAGAATTCTCCGTGTTGTAAGAATTTACGAGTTTTTTATTGTACTCCATTAAATATACAAAAAATTAACAATATACTAAATATAATAAATAAATTAATAAATCAGTGAAATCGTGTTATTTTATTCAACAAAATAGAAAATTATCTTTACATCTTATGAAAATACAAAATTATCATAATAAAGGTCATTCTTCAAGAGCAAATTTTAACTTTGACTTTATTACTTGACACCTGTAAAATAATGAAGAAAAGAATAAAAATATATTGTAATTACAAATATGAGCAATAATTTTATTTTTTATGTATATAAATAAAATATAGTATTCTATTTATATTGTTAAGTAAAACACGGTTAGGTTAAAGGCGAAACGGTTAAGTTAAGTGAAAAACGGAAAAGATACATTTCGTAATGTGCACTAATGCATAAAAATAATATGTACTATTTCTTAAATTTTATGTCTTGTATTAATTTTTCTATGCATATTATGGACTGTATCTCAGTACGTAAAATATGATTCGTTAGTTATCCGTTTAGGGGTGGGGCGTAAATAACATAGTAACAGAGTGATTTTATTAGTATATTGGGTACCTATTATAACAATTTCTATTATGTAATACCACAATATCAGAATCAACTATGACTACGATTAAAAAGTTATGATGTAAATAATGGTAAGGCGATTTCTTGCACTGTTAAAGCAACTCCCGGACGCTCATCTCTCTCACATATTTCCCTCTCTAGATGCATTTTGCTCGAAAAAGAGATGCTCAACTTATAATGATGTTTCAACTTCAAAACTTGGAGTCTTCAAATTTGTTTTAGAATTATTTCGATGCACTTTTTTCAATTTTTAGAAACTCACTTTTTAAAGAGGGCAGCATCCTCCCTCAAAAAAAGAATAAATACCAATACATATCGATAGTTTATAATAAAGCTTTCTGTTATTAACATACTTTTAAGTGAAAATGGCGAAATCTTATTTTTTCTCATGTCTACAGTTGTTAGATCAGTAAAAAAATTAACATAAATTGGATATGTTTTAAATTTTCTAAAAGTTAATAATTGAAACTCAAGTATTACCTATTACCGTTTTAATCATGATTTCCAATGGCTGAAATGAACCTATCCATTGCTTGGATATTTTCTCGGGATGTTTCTGGTACTATTGGTGGTATCACTTTTGGCAGTATTTTTGGTATCACCTTTGGCAGTATTTTTGGTATCACCTTTGGCAGTATTTTTGGTATTATTTTTGGCAGTATTTTTGGTATCAGTTTCACTAGTATTTTGAAGAACCAAAATGCTCGTCTAATGGGCAATTTGTTAGGACCTCTCTGAGTTTCCTCATCATCTTCATCCTCATCATCTTCCTCATTTGAAATATCAGTTCTCATGGGGATAATTTTCTCTATAAATAAAGTCAGATTAGCAGTAATTTTTATGTTATTTACAGATCGAAATTATGTATAAATATTTTTTTGTTTCATCTGTGTGAAATAATGTTATGTACCATTTATTTTGTTAAATATATTTTACCAGAAATTGAAATAAAAAATAAAATGAAAATATTGGTTTGCGATTCCTCAACTGTCGTATTATTTTAAATATCAAGGCTAAATACTTAAATATTGAATTATTTTTTAAAAATACATCATTTTAATTGAAAAGGCAAACGTTTTTCATCACAGTATATGCGGTGTTTTTACAATTTTAGTAAAACAAACAAACAAAAATCTAAAAATATGTCTATTTGGATTAATTCCATCAATTAGTAATCAAACTCTGCTAAATATTTAATTTGCGCATAATAATCGATAATTTATTTCTAAGAATCATCATAGATATTATATTTCTGGTTATTGTGATGCCTTAAGAGAGTGCGCATTTTCTGATTAAATATATTTAAAGTGCACTTTGTATCTATATTTAATGTGCACTAAGTAACTTACATTTACCAGGTAAACGTAAGTTAATGTATGCTAAATTAAACGGAATTTTTATTAAACTTTTGGCTCCGACATTTAGATTTGAATACCAGTACCATGTGTTGAGGGAATGCAACGACAGTAAATGAACAGTATTTTATTTTAATTTAAAGTTTAGAAAGTTTCAAATTTCATGAACAGCACAATAGATCGTAATTTCTTCTATCGTGACATGTTTATTTCTGATCCACCATTATATGTTGATTTATGGAACGCCACCACAATACTCTTTTTCCAAAAAATGAAGTGAAGGATGTGTTTTATCAAGAGACCTTGTGTATTTCACAAAACTACATGTGGCATCGCCTATGTATCCTAGTGCAGTCCTCTACATTCACGTGGAAGATTAGTAGTGTTTCATCAAGTCACAGATGAGCGGCAGACTGACTACGGCTTGTTAGATAATCTCTGGATGCCATCTAGCGGGAGAGATGGAAATTACAAACGTTTATACTCCGGTATTTTGAATATTGGTATTGCGAGGTGTGTGAGTCTAATATCAATGACCATGGAAGAGTTGTGTACTTTTAGAGTTCAAGTCAATTAAGCAGAAATGGGACTTCAAACCTTGTAGGCCATACGGCAGCTCATTACATCACTTTGTTACGGTGATCTACCAATCTAAATACACTAGGTTGCTTTAAGAAGCATCGCTTTACTGGAGGTGCTTCATAGCAGCCATCGCATGGTAGGCATAAAACACATCTGTGGCAAGTAAATCATCCTTATTATCCGAGTTGCCATCTGTCTAATTGATTCAGGACTTAAAATTGTTATTAACTATGCTTATTTTAAATTTATAATGGATTCTCTCAGAAAAGGAAGTCGAGTTTATTTCTATACCAAATTCATAAATTTGTGCTTTGAATTACTAAATAAGGAATTGAATGTTGTGCAAACATTCCTGGTTGAAGTGTCATGTTCTCATTTAGAACGTTTTACAACTATGGTTGTTATTCATCTAACATATTAAATTAAATTTTGTTCAAATCTTACATTTTAAAATTAAATTTGTATTTAAAATAAAAATAAAGATTTACCATTACTTTGATGAGCCAGTTCTTCAATTGCACTTAAGAACTGTAACATATTTGTTTCCTGTTGCTCATAATCTTGTCCTTCCGGAATATTTTGAGATTCACCTATGAATGCCAATTTCAATATTTTAAAATATATAATTGTATTATAAATTAAATAATCACATTTTTGGAATAAATAAATATTTACCATCCATTTGGTCGATAAGATTTTGAATCAAATTTAAGCTATTCAAGATATTTCTTTCCTGATTTTCATAATCTTGCTCTTCGGGAATGATTTTAGGTATGCCTATTTCTTTTATTGGAGGACCAGAGACAACACATACACCTATTCCAAAAGATCTGACACATCGATATCCAGATCTGCAGCAGTCATGTGAGCGTCCAAGAAATAGTTTACGGCAGCAAGCTGAGAAGTATTTATTATATTTTTGTTAACTAACATTAGAGAGATGCATAACATAAAATAATCTAACCAGCAATGCGTATTACACTGCAAAAGTTCGGGTATAAAGTACTAGCACTTTGGGTGTGACATCCATAAAATACATTTTACCGTTAAATTAATTTTTACCATAAACTATTACACCGTAATTCTTATAGTAGTATTTATTTAATTAGAGTGTGTCAGTTGTCTTACTGTAATTATTGCTATAAAAATTATCAGAATTTTTTTCCCGCAGTATTTTCCGTTAAAATTTCACCGTAACTTGTTTCGGAATTTTTAAGTGCACAAATGAAAAAATAAATTATATGCTTTTATGTCCATTAAAAGAACTAGTTCAATTGACATGATAAAAGATAAGCAAAACTTAACACTCTACAGGGATAATGCGAAATTCATTTTAATTATTTTCTCCCATTAGTAATTTGAATGCGTCTAAAGTTAATCAGATTAGCTTCGTTATTTGCATTAATTGATATTGATATATAGACAATATATTATTCACGTTTTCTCAGAAAAATCAGTTCAAAGCTACTTCATAATAATGGTACTTCGAACCATAATTTTGCTAATAATGTGCCATTTACGTGACTGCTGTGAGTTTGCTTCAGTTACTTATGACTGTTAGGACAAGTTCAGCATATCTAAAGGCAGCGATGTCAATGATCATACTGCAAAGCACAGTTTTGTAAAGAAGAAAAGCGTAAGTGGTCTATTTTTTTAATATTCGAAAACATGAGCCATGATGGCTTACGAGATAAAGCGTTTGCCTTCCAATGAGGCAAACCGGGTTCGAATCCCAGTCGATACGAATTCCTCATCCGGATAGCACCTACAACAGTGCTGACGTGAAATATCCTCAGTGGTAGATGGATCATGAGTTGGAGTTCCCTTGCCGTCAGGTTAACCGTGGGAGGTTCTCGTGGTCTTCCTCTCCATGTAATGCAAATGGGGGTTAGCTCCATCAAAAAGTTCTCCACGAAGGCAAATTTCTCCCAATACTCGATCCAGGAGTTCCCTTGTCTTCTGGATTGAGTTCAAAATTACAAGGCCACCAGTTGTACGTTAGTCGTCGTAAACCCATAAAAATTGCGTCGGCTGTTTAACGACGGTTATAAAATAAAAAATAAATAAGAAGTATAAAATTTAAAATAAATAAGAAGTATAAAATATAAAATAAATAAAAAGAGCAAAATAGGAGAATAAGGAAGCAAATTTGATAATTTTCTTCTATGAGGAAAAATGTCGCCAAATGGTTGATTTTTGTAAAAGTATAATAACTTTTAAAATATTTATTGTTATATATAGTTATTCGTCAGTTCTAACCCAGATAATTCTTCACAGCAAGATGATAGATACAGTTTAAAATAGTCATTTTGCTTGAAATTTAAGGTACCAAATTAAGGTTGCTGAAATTAGAACGATATTTATATTTAGCCCTAGGCAACCTTCAAACAGAGTGCTAATTAATTTTGTATTATTTAATAATTCGCACTGAGCTGGTTTTTAAGGTTAACATGTAAGAATAATTAATGTTAATACATCTAATTAATTTATAAACTGCTTCTTAAAAAATAATGGTGCTATTTAAAATATTTAAAATTTCTGAAACCTTTCAAACCTCATTACCATTCAAGTTCACAGCAACCCTAAACTGTATCGAACCCTATCATTACAATTTTAAATTTGAATAGCTTGGTTTGACATGATATTTTAAATATTTTATAATTTAACACCTTATTAAGTTTGCAGCAAATTTTAACAACAACCGATATTATGGATCAAAGTTTAACCGATTTTTTTAGGTGTTTCAATTTTTCTCTGAATAATTAATTAAATATTCTGCATTACCTCCTCCCTCGCATGGTAATCCATCAGGGCAAGTTACTCCCAATACTGCTTTCTCAAAAGTCGATGCAAGGAAGCAAACTAATAGCAGAGTTATACCTAAGAAATAGATTAAAAAAATATGCAAATACGATTGGAAATATTTGAAAATTTATTTCTAAAAAACTACTACAAAAATACGACAAAAGTTGTAAATCAGATGTCAAGCCGTAAAAATCTATTGTGAGAATAAAAATATTTTGTAGGTAATAGGTTATTGCAGAAATTCATCTCCGATTTAAATCGAAAAAAAATATTACATGTGTCAAGGGAATATAAAAGTAAGTGATATAAATAATTTATGAGACTTAACTGTACGCATTAGGTCATTGCGAAAATCCCTGTTACTTATCGCCAAGTAGATGAAGCAAAAAATTTTAAAAGTTAAAGGAAAACATTCCCTCTACTCAAAATAATGAAAATGGCAGAAAATAAAATAGTATCATAGAATTACGTGTGCAAAACTCGTAACTGTCCTCATTATTGTCTTTAAAACAAAAATATGAAGAAAAAAATAGAGAAAAGTGTTGAAGCAGTCATATAAATTAGTGCTATTTCTTAAGATAACTATTCAGTCACGAGCAGTTTTTTACCCCTAAATGCAGCAACTCTCGTCAACATATTCAAAATAAAATTTGGAAGGAAATAAAAAACTGAATTCAAATTGAATCTGGAAAAAAATTAAAGTAAAATTAATATTAGAAATAAAAGCAATTTTACTTCTAAAATAAAGTAAAATTGTAGGTTGTACAGAAGTAAAACAACAATTCTATATAACTTTATAAATATATATGAATAAAAAATATTCCAAACAAATGCAGTTTATTAATTTATGAATAAATTTAAAATTGCATAATTTGTTTTATAGAGGAAAATTTAAGGCCATTTATGAAAAACATTGAAAAAAAAAATTTTTTTTTTGTTGAAATATATAGATTAAAATAAATACACTAATTTCTACTCAGGAAAACAATATTTACCTCTCATGGTAGTAAGTGAAACGAGTAAACACTAAACATAATAAAATGACTTGGACTAACGGCAATTTATATGATTTTTTATCAGCAAGCTCAACTGAAATGTAATCAATTCCTTATCTGTTTTACCAGCTAATAATTTCTTAAATACAAATTTATTTTTACCTCTGATTATGTAAATGCCGTTATTATTATCACAATTCAAATTAACGAGTTTCGACGGTGGTTTTAAGCTTATCTATAAATTAAATATTGTGTTTTTATTCCTAGAAATTTTTATGATCACTAACTTTGATAAATGATTCAACACTCACAAATTTCAACAGTTATCTCTTTTTTAATTGAAATTTGCTCAGGAATCATTTAGTTTGATTTTTTTTCAATCCATTAAATTAAGTTATAAAAGACTTCAATTATTTATAATCATAATAATCATTTTAATATAATTTAAATGAATGCAAATTGCTTTCTCAAATTTAGGATAAAAACAAAATTTTCCGAATATTTTCTACTCTTGGCAACAGAAGGAAAGTTCCTTTGCACTATTCATATATTTTTCCTATATACTCACGAAATTTAAAAATGCATTCCATTTTCAAATACATTTTAGTATAATATATTTAAGTACAATACATTTACATTAGAGTATAATGTACTGATTGAAGATTAATGTATTTTAAAATATGCGTTAAAGTCATACATTTTTAAATTGATAATATTTTATTAATTTGCGTAAAGAACCTTATAATAAAGTTGTTTTTTACTTCGTTAATCTACTTTCAAACTGTCTTTCTCGTAAACTAGAAATTCATTAGATTTCTTGCCATAATTTTTGTAAATAACCATTTCTTACCATAATTTTGTAATTGTTTTTTTTTTAAATTAAATATTTAATTTCAATCTTGATAAAAAAATTTAATGATTTTTCAAATAAATTTCTTGTTAAAAAAATTGCGTGCTTGTTAGGTTTAGTTTTAAAGTTATAAATTCCAATCTTTGAAATCTAATTTCTATCATAAACTCGAGAAATTTTCAAACCAGTAAGCATGACGAATTGCCAATGGATATAAAATCATTTTTAAAAAATCGCTTCATTGTATAGTCATTATATTTGGGTTATATTTTTTTTTATTTTAATTCTTTAGCTATACTTAATATTTACAATAAGTATAAAAATATTAAAAAAGTAAAAAAAAATGTTAAATTTAAGTGTAATTCAAGTATAAACGACAAAATGTAACACTATATTATTTGTATGCTCCTGAAATAATAAATATTATAGCACTTTATTATTATTTAATTTAAAATAATAAAAACCTAATTTTAAGAACTTTTTTTAAACAAATTATTATCCAATTGCGTATTTCTAACTGATGCCAACTGGGTAAAAAAAATATGGATAACACACAATCAGTATATTAGTGCAATAATTGGAATTTTTTTCAACATTATCTCTGAAGATCATTAATAATATTAATATTACATTATTAATGTAATTATGATCAAAACTACATTAATAATAATACATAATTACATGCATATTAATGATCATTAAATTAATTAATTTAATGATCATTAATATTTACAAATGTTAAGTTGTAGATCATTTTAAAAATATCACTGTTAATATATACTTCGAATTCATTGTCTTTTAAACAAAATAAAATTTTTCACTGAATTTAAAATTAGCAAATTTAAGGCGTTCATGGGAGTATTTATAAAAAAGGCGTCCATATTTAAAACACATTATATTTCAGTTTCAAACAAATAAACCAAAGCAAAAAAATTTTCAAAAAATTCACAAAATGACTTCCATTATATTAGCGTTACCTGCAATCTGAATATAACATTGTTCGCACAAGACAAATTTTAAAGCTCGATTTGCAAAGCACAATTACACAATTTGTAAGACAATTAAAACATAATTTATGAAACAAATTTTTTAACAAAAAACAAATTACAAATTTTAAAATTTTTTCAGACAGACTGTTTTTGTAAAATATTGCAGGATAATATGAATGCTAATTCGAATAAATAGCGCAGGGAGAAAAATTCTGAAAATACCGTTATATTCTGAAAATATTATTCTATATTATTTTGAAAATATTGCACTCCTCTATGTTATCTCTATAATTGCTGAGAATTTAATATTGTTTCGACAAAGTAAAAGAACTTTTTTTTAAAATTTTATATCACACACTCCTTGCACGTATGAGTGTTTTCATAAGACATGACACTCATATTTTAAAATGAATGACTTGGTTCGAAACAGTATAAAAAACTGCCAAATGCCTTTCCTTACGTTGGTTTAACTTCACTTAGGACTTATTTGCTTAAAACTAAATTTTTGGTAATTTCAACCTTCTGATGTATAAGCCTCTAACTAATCCAACGTTAATAATTTTCTACGGTTTGGATTTTAATAAAGACCCGTTACCCCCATTTAACTTTAAGAGCTTTAGATTAAAATAAGTTGAAAGGCAAATATTTCAAAGGCTTTCGGAAATCATAAATATTTGATATCAATGTAATCTCAGAGATTTAACTGAAAAGTAGTATCAAAATTTATTAATATTTAGGAGGTAAAAGGAAGGATTACCTTGTTTCAAATCTTACATATCATTATATATTTCTGTCACAACTATTTCTGCTTAAGATGAAATAGTTGTTTAATAAAGTGATATCTGCTTTATTTTAATTCTGCGCTTATAATACAATTACTCGACATTTTTCTCCGAACTTAGATAAAATTTTCTACACAGTATAAAGAACTGGTAAAATTCAACGCGAGACAAAAGTATTGTTCTGAAAATTTGAATACCCTATTTAATATACATTTTTAAGCTGATTCTAAAAATACAAATTTATAACGAATTGACTAGGGTACCCACATAAAATTTTGAATTTACAAATATATTGCAATTTTTTTTTGTATACAATAAATTCAGTCTCTATTCTTGAGTTGCTGCTCAATTGTTAAAAATCTTTGCACACCATTGTTTCAAAAGAGCAAACAGATTTAATTAAACAATCACAGTCACAAGTAACAAATACTATTTTATGTAAAAGTATTCATTGTTGCAAACAATGAGTAAAAATCATTATTGAATTCATTTTGTGTTTGGAATTTGAATCATAAGGTTGGGTCTTTGCAGATCAGTAAAAGTTGTTAAAAAAGTTGTAAGTTGATGGAAAATAGTAAGTTTAAATAATTTGTTAAATATTTATTTTATAAAATTTAAAAGAATAACAAAATACAGTTAGCAAAAAGTTTAATGACACTCAAAAATTATTTATATTCTTTCATAGCAGTGCATTTAAGTATCTTTAAAATTAAACTATTTGTGAGTTTGATGTTTGAATTACCGCTTTCTAAGAATACAATTATTACAATTAAAAGCCATAATATATTTTAAAAATACTATAAACATAAACTAAACTGAAGAAGTAGCAATTATAATGGAATGGAATTATATTTTTTCCTTCAGTTTTGTTGACTGTACAAGCATTAAAAATCAGCCATTTTATGGTTTTAGTTAAGTCCTCAAGACATATCCTCAGTGGTAGACGGATTGTGGGTTCGAGTTCCCTTGCTGTCAGGCTAACCAGGAGGTTCTCGTGGTCTTCCACTCCATGTAATACAAATGCGGGTTAGTTTCATCAGAAAGTCTTACACGAAGGAAAATTTCTCACAATATTTGATCCAGGAGTTTCCTTGTCTTCTGGATTTGGGTTTAAAATTACAAGGCTACGGAGCTGAACATTAGTAGTAGTAAACCCAAAATTGGGTCGGCAGTTCCACGGCGGTTATAAAATAAAATTAAAAATCCTTGTTCCAAGCATTACCAGATTTATTTTTCCTCCCTTCTCTTGACTTCGTTTTGGTACTTAAAAATATATTTTACAAAAAAGTAACTTATCCAGTTTTTTATAAATTTTTCTCTAAAGCATTGAACATTAAAACATATAATAATTTTATCACACTTTCAGTGTTTCCATTCTTTTAATATTTTATCAATCTCTTATTAATTAAATTGTCGTGCAAAATGTTCAAAATTTTTGAACTCTATGTGATAATCAATATTTAAAATTTTAATATATATATATATATATATATATATATATATATATATATATATATATTAGGTGGCCATGCTGACCTGCCTATAAAATGTCCTCACTGTAAAGAAGAATACATTATATTTTGATAAAAATTGATATATATTTTAGAATCCTAAATCAGAGTAAAATAAAAAGGAAAACTCAAATTAACATTTAGACAAATGATAACCTTATTCAAATCAAACGGTATTTATGTTATTTTGAATTCCCTAATTTATAAATATATTTACGCAGATTCAAAAACTACAAATTTATAGAGAATTGTCTTGGATTGGTAGATAAAATTTTGGTAGATATTGGTAGGAATTGGTAGATAAAATTTTGCATTTGCAAATATATCGGAATTTCTTTTTGCGGGTTTTCATATTTTCCAGAAATGAAATAATATTGAGTTACTTTTTAATTCTTGCTTACTTGTGTACACCATTGTTTCAAGAGAGCTATCAGATGTAATTAAACAATCACTGCCATCGGTAACAAATAATATTTTATGTAAAAATGTCCATTGTTGCAAATTAATTTTAACAATAAGTAAAAAAACATTTTAAGAATCATTTTGGATTTTGAATTCGTGGTAGAAGGTTGTGTTTTGAAAATGAGTAAAAGCTGTGAGAGTTTAAATGATGAAGTAAACAAAAGCTGTTGTCCGATGATTAAAAATAGTAAGTCGAAATATTTAATTTAATATTTTACCCTTTGACATATCATTTTATAACTCTAAACTGTGCGGAATTATTAATTTCTGGATATAGAAATGATCTTTGATTGCACTATAAACAGCAGCTCGCAACGGAATGTTGGTTGAAGACGTTTGGAACACGTCGATCATTGTTTTTACATAAGAAACAAATGACGTCTCCCAGACTTCTCCGTATGACAAGAAGTTAATGAAAAGGAAATATTATTTAAATACATACAGTTAATTACTAATGCCTGCACTAAACTAATACATAAAATAATAACTAATTCATGCACCAATTACAAAGTAACAAATAACATCCTTTTAGAGAGAAGTGCTTTTAACTATCGTTAAAGCTTGTTGAATTTTTGATCTAGCGAATTATCGAATTGAAAAAATACAAAAATTGTAAATAAAATGATATAATAAATGTTAATAATGAGAATAATAAATAACATCCTTTTATAGCAGTATTTTTTTAAAATAATTTTAAAACTTGTTGGATAATTTTTATCTAACGAATTATCATACAGGAAAAACGCAATATTTATAATTAAAATAAAATGATAAAATATAAAAATGAGCTTAACAAGTATTAGCATTAACTAAACGTGCGAAGATTAAACATTATAAAATTAAAAGTTACTATGAGAGTAGAATTAAAATTTATTATGAACAAACTCCATTGTTTGTTCTATAATTTTAATTAAATGTACAAACATCAAAAATCAGTTACCTTATAATTTTAATAAGTGTAACAATAAATTTTTATAATTATTTTTGCACAAGTGAAAAAGTTTTAAATTTTAAGATCATATTCACACACTTTGAATTTACTTTTTTTAGTAACGGTCTCCATCCCCGTAATATGTAAGGGAAAGAAAGCTGAAGGTATTATTTTGCGTTTCGTAACACTTATTTAAAAATGTTTCAGTTTTAATGTCTAAAATTTGTTTAACTAATGAGCGACGAAGGAAAAAAACCCGATTGCAATACCAAAATCTATAGAATTAAAAACATTATTATTTTCAAATAAACTGATTAAGATGCCGCTGATTTTCTCACTCGATAATAATCCAATTAATAAATATGTCGATTTACTGATTCGCCTAGTTACTGATTCGTTGACACACCTCATTTTCCATCTACGTTGATTTGGATACATTTATTCATTCCTCAAAACATTCATTCATTTATTCATTATAAGGATTCTTTTCGAGCCTATTTTATAGTTGCATAGTTTTGAAGAGGAAATCAACTCTCAAGAAAATAAAGTTGACAAGCAATTAGATGTTGGAGAGAATTCCCTCTTAAAGATGCGTTAATATTATTTTCAGATATTTCTAACAAACAAAGTTGCTTCATCTTAGATCGTGTTTAACGCAAAGTATGTTTTATTCTTCTTTTCTAGGTTCAGAAGGGAAATGTTTCTCCAATGAAGAAAGATTGTCATGGAAGATTTCATCGATTGGAAGAGATAGACGAGGAAAGGAGATCCAGCCTAAAGGAAGAAAATTGACGAGCTTTCTGATGTTGGAGAGAATTCCCTTACGAAGATATACAAATATGTTTTATAGATATTGCTCATAAATTGAGTTATTTCATCTTGGATCATGTTTAACGCAAAGTATGTTTTATTTTTTTTTTTTTAAGGTTCAGAAAGGAAATGTTTAAATGAAAGATTGTCATGGAAGATTTCGTTGGAAGAGATAGATATCGATTGGAAGAGATAGAAAAGGAGAGAAGATCTCCCCAAAGGGAAAGAAAATTGACAAGCTTTCTGATGTTGGAGAGATTTCCCTTTTGAAAGTATATTAATATTTTTTGTAGATCTTGGTCACAAACTAACTTAACTCTTGTTATATCACGTCTAATGCCAAGTATGGTTTATTCTTTTTTTCAAGATTCAGAAAAGAAATGTTTCTCCAATGAAGAAAGATTGTCATGGAAGATTTTATGGTTTGGAAGAGACATAAGGGGAGTGGAGCTCCACCCTAAGGTAAAGAAACTGGCAGGATCTTATGTTGGAGAGAATTCCCTTTGGAAGGTACATTAATATTTTTGTTAGATCTTGCTCTCAAACGAAGGTATTTCATCATAGATAATGCTTAACGCAAAGTATGATTTATTATTTTTTCAAGGTTCAGAAGGGAAATGTTTCTCTAATGACGAAAGAATGTCATGGAAGATTTTTTTCGTTTCGAAGAGGAAGAAGAGCGGAGAAGATAACCATACAGGAAAGAAAATTGACAACCTATCTCATGTTGGAGAGAATTCCCCTTTGCAGGTATCTTAATATTTTTCACAGATCTTGCACATAAACTAAGTTGTTTCATCTTAGATCATTTTCACGCAATGTATGATTTATTCTTTTTTTAAAGGTTCAGAAGGGAAATGTTTCTCTAATAACGAGAGAATGTCATGGAAGATTTTTTTCGTTTTGAAGAGGTAGAAGAGCGGAGAAGATAACCTTATAGGAAAGAAAATTGACAACCTTTCTCATGTTGGAGAGAATTCTCTTTTGAACTTATATTAATATATATTATAGATCTTGCTCACAAACTAAGTTGCTTAATCTTAGATCATTTTTCACGCAATGTATGATTTATTCTTTTTTCAGGGTTCAGAAGGGAAATGTTTCTCCAATCTCGAAAGATTGTCATGGGAGAAATTTTTCGTTCGGAAGAGATAGAAGAGGAGAGGAGATCCAACCAAAAAAAAAAGAAAATTGACAAGCTTTCTGGTGCTGCAGAGAATTTCCTTTTGAAGGTATATTAATATATATTATGGATCTTGCTCACAAACTAAGTTGTTTCATCTTAGATACTGTTTAACGCAAAGTATGATTTATTATTTTTTCAAGGTTCAGAATGGAAATGTGTCTCCAATGACGAAAGAATGTCATGGAAGATTTTTTTCGTTTTGAAGAGGTAGAAGAGCGGAGATGATAACCTTACAGGAAAGAAAATTGGCAACCTTTCTCATGTTGGAGAGAATTCCCCTTTGCAGGTATCTTAATATTTTTCACAGATCTTGCACATAAACTAAGTTGTTTCATCTTAGATCATTTTCACGCAATGTATGATTTATTCTTTTTTTAAAGGTTCAGAAGGGAAATGTTTCTCTAATAACGAGAGAATGTCATGGAAGATTTTTTTCGTTTTGAAGAGGTAGAAGAGCGGAGAAGATAACCTTATAGGAAAGAAAATTGACAACCTTTCTCATGTTGGAGAGAATTTTCTTTTGAACTTATATTAACATATATTATAGATCTTGCTCACAAACTAAGTTGCTTAATCTTAGATCATTTTTCACGCAATGTATGATTTATTCTTTTTTCAGGGTTCAGAAGGGAAATGTTTCTCCAATCTCGAAAGATTGTCATGGAAGAAATTTTTCGTTCGGAAGAGATAGAAGAGGAGAGGAGATCCAACCAAAAAAAAAAGAAAATTGACAAGCTTTCTGGTGCTGGAGAGAATTCCCTTTTGAAGGTATATTAATATATATTATGGATCTTGCTCACAAACTTGGTTGTTTCATCTTAGATAATGTTTAACGCAAAGTATAATTTATTCTTTTTTCAAGGTTCAGAAGGGAAATGTTTCTCCAAGGAAGAAAGATTGTCATGGAAGATTTTATCGTTTGGAAGAGATAGAAGTGGAGAGGAGGTTCACCTTGAGGTAAAGATAATTGGCAAGGTTTTAGATGTTGGAGAGAATTCTCTTTCGAAGGTACAATAATATTTTTTATTTATCTTGCTCACAATCTATGTCATTTCATCCTAGATCATGTTTTAGTTCGAAGATCAGAAGGGATTTGTTTCTCCAATGACGAAAGATTGCCACGGAAAATTTTTTTCGTTTTGAAGAGATAGAAGAGCGGGGAAGATAACCTTAAAGGAAAGAAAATAAACAACCTTTCTGGTGTTGGAGAGAATTCACCTTTGCAGGTATATTAATATTTTTACAGCTCTTGCACATAAACTAAGTTGTTTAATCTTAGATCATTTTTCACGCAATGTATGATTTATTCTTTTTTCAAGGTTCAGATGGGAAATGTTTCTCCAATGACGAGAGAATGTCATAAAAGATTTTATTTTTCGCTTTGAAGAGGTAGAAGAGCGGAGAAGATAACCTTATAGGAAAGAAAATTGACAACCTTTCTCATGTTGGAGAGAATTCCTTTTTGAAAGTATATTAATATATATTATAGATCTTGCTTACAAACTAAGTTGTTTCATCTTAGATACTGTTTAACGCAAAGTATGATTTATTCTTTTTTCAAGGTTCAGAATGGAAATGTTTCTCCAATGACGAAAGAATGTCATGGAAGATTTTTTTCGTTTTGAAGAGGTAGAAGAGCGGAGAAGATAACCTTAAAGAAAAGAAAATTGACAACCTTTCTGATGTTGGAGAGAATTCCCTTTTAAACTCATATTAATATATATTACAGATCATGCTCACAACCTAAGTTGTTTAATCTTAGATCATTTTTAACGCAATGTATGATTTATTCTTTTTTTAAAGGTTCAGAAGGAAATTGTTTCTCCAAGGAAGAAAGATTATCATGGAAGATTTTATAGTTTGGAAGAGATAGAAGAGGAGAGGACATCCACCCAAAAGGAAAGAAAATTGACAAGCTTCCTGATGTTTTAGAGAATTCCCCTTTGAAGGTATATTAATATTTTTTACAGATATTGCACATAAACTAAGTTGTTTCATCTTAGATCATTTTTCACGCAATGTATGATTTATTCTTTTTTTAAATTTTCCGAGTAGAATTGTTTCTCCAAGGAAGAAAGATTATCATGGTAGATTTTATAGTTTGGAAGAGATAGAAGAGGAGAGGAGATCTACCCAAACGGAAAATAAATTGACAAGCTTCCTGATGTTGGAGAGAATTCCCCTTTGAAGGTATATTAATATTTTTTTCAGATCTTGCACATAAACTAAGTTGTTTCATCTTTGATCATTTTTCACGCAATGTATGATTTATTCTTTTTTTAAGGTTCAGAAGGGATTTTTTTCTCCAAGGAAGAAAGATTATCATGGAAGATTTTATAGTTTGGAAGAGATAGAAGAGGAAAGGAGATCCATCCTAAGGGAAAGAAAATTGACAACCTTTCTGAAGTTGGAGAGAATTGCCTTTTGAACTTATATTAATATATCTTATAGATCTTGCTCACAAACTAAGTTGCTTAATCTTAGATCATTTTTAACGCAAAGTATGATTTATTCTTCTTTTAAAGGTTCAGAAGGGAATTGTTTCTCCAAGAAAGAAGGATTATCATGGTAGATTTTATAGTTTGGAAGAGATAGAAGAGGAGAGGAGATCTACCCAAAAGGAAAATAAATTGACAAGCTTCCTGATGTTGGAGAGAATTCCCCTTTGAAGGTATATTAATATTTTTTACAGATCTTGCACATAAGCTAAGTTGTTTCATCTTAGATAATGTTTAACGCAACGTATGCTTTATTCTTTTTTTCAAGGTTCAGAAAGGAAATGTTTCTCCAATGAAGAAAGATTGTCATGGAAGATTTCATCATTTGGAAGAGATAGACGAGGAGAGGAGATCCAACCTAAGAAAAAGAAAATTGACAAGCTTTCTGATGCTGGAGTGAATTCCTTTTTGAAGGTATACTAATATTTATTATAGATCTTGCTCACTAACTAAGCTGTTTTTATCTTAGATGATGCTTAACGCAAAGTATGTTTTATTCTTTTTTTCAAGGTTCAGAAGGGAAATGTTTCTCCAATGAAGAAAGATTGTCATGGACGATTTTATGGTTTGAAGGAAATAGAAATGGAGAGAAAATCAACCCTGAAGGAAAGAAAATTGGGAAACTTTCTGATGTTGGAGAGAAATCCCTTTTGAAGGTACATTAATATTTTTTATAGATCTTGCTCTCAAATTAAGTTATTTCAAGTTAAGTTTTTTCATAGAGTGTGAAGGAGAGGAATAGCATGTGCGGAACTGTTGTAAAAACAGTTAGAAAAACATTAAAAAGCATAAGTTTTTCTCATTGTCTTATTGATTATAAAAGGTAATTTTTGCCAATAAAAATTTCCTATATTTTGGACTTTCTTCTCTTCCTGTCCCAGATAGAGATGTTCGACTGTATTAGATTTAATCAAAACAGAATTCAGAAGTTTTTAATATTTACTTTTCATATTAAAATAACATATATAGGAGTTAAAATTTTAATAGCGCTAACACCCAAAATTTGATATCATAATTTTTACATTTTGTGATGTTTTTTAAAATGTATATTTTATTCAAAACAATAGTCCAAAACGATTTTTTTTTAATTAATTTATTTTACAAAATATTGACAATAAAATTTTAAAGCTCTTTTTAATCAAAAAATAAATATCTAAGGCTAGAATGAATGGATTTAAAAAAAATATATCTCATTTTACGCGAAAATAATTAAAGTTTTTGATAAATAATTATAATAAAACAAACGTCTAAAAAATTAAATTTTTATTGCAAAATTAAGTTGTAAAATGAAAACCAAAAATGTTATTACTGTCGTAAAAAGTTCAAACTAGACCCATTTTAAAGTAAATTTTATTCTGAACAAAATTACTTTTAAACAAATGGATTGCAATTCCATAACAAGTTATAGCTTTTTTTCGCGACACGCTGCACCGCGGCACGCTCTGCCACTCCACTCCGCTGATCGCTCAATTGCTCTGTATCAGTTAATTTGGAGGGAATTTAAAAACCTCAACTAAAGTTTCACAAAATAACAAACATTATATTAAATAATAAATATATAATTTATAATTTTAGGTGAATAATATTATGAATAATTAGTTATTTATAATTTATTTACATAATTTTTTGAGTTCAAACTTGGAACTACAAGAATAAATTTTAAATTTGAAAGTTTCAAAATTTTTAACTGATTAAGTATGGTATTCTCTAGTTCCATTAGTTGTTGAAGCTTTCTTAAAATCTTGTATCCAATTTTTTTTTCATTCTCATGTTTAGTTGATGTGCAGAAGTCAAACTGAATATTATCGAAAAATTTACATGCCCAATCGAGCAATTCTTTAGGTGTTGCTATATTTTGTGTTTGCGAACTACTCTTTCTTGCTTCCCTCTTCACCGTCCCACCAATACAATCGCATGCCCCCTTTGCCACGAGAAGTGGCAAAAAAGTGCCACTCCGCATCGATACTAAAATTATTTTTATGATTGAGTAAGTTCATGAAACTATTCTTGTCTTAATACTGTGATGATGCTCCATCCGAGAAGTAAATAATTGTTTTAATATTATCACTGTCGTAGATATTTTGTAAATATTGAATTAGCTTACTATTAAATAAGTGCACACTTGTAGTGTCATGCTTTTCTTCCTCGAAATTATGGTTAAACAATGATGTCTAAGCTTTTCATTTTGCTTACAATAAGCAGCATACGGATATAAGGTTGCTTGCTTATTATACCAATCAAAAAGATTGAATAGAATCCTGTACTTTGAAAGCATAATTTTCGGAAAAGTCAAGGGTAACCAGAAACTCTCCATTTTTCAAGCTGTTTTTTCTTTCAGTTAAATAGGCACTTTGCGATTTTGTTAAGAAATCGTGTTTCAAGACATGAACGCACCGCGCATGAGGTAATCAGCGCTGATCACAGAGCACGCTGCGGTGCAGTGTTTCACGAAAAAAGCTCTGACTTTTTATGGAATTGCGATCCACTTTTTTTTGAAAAGCTATTTTGTTCCGAATAAAATTTACTTTAAAATGGGTTTTGCTTGAACTTTGCACGACATTAACGACGTTTTTGCTTTTCATTTTACAACTGAATTTTGCAGAAAAATTTAATTTTTTAAACATTTGCTTTATTTTAATTATTTTATCAAAAACTTCAGTTATTTCCGCGTAAAATGAGATACATTTTTTAAAAATCCATTAATTCTATCCTTAGATATTTATTTTTTAATTGAAAAGAGCTTTAAATAATTGTTAATATCTTGTAAAATAAATTAAATAAAAAAATCGTTTTAGGCTATTGTTTTGTATAATATATACTTTTTAAAAAACAACAAAAAACGTAAAAATTAAGATAACAAATTTTGGGTGTTACTGCTGTTAAAATTTCGACTCATTTTAATAGCGGTTTAAAATGTTTATCGAAAAATTTATAAGAAAAACTAATGTGACAAATAACATCATAGTGAGAGTAGTAATGAAAAAATGCAAGACAATAATGAAAAAAATGTAAGACAATTTAAAATGCATTTTTACAACACAATTTAATATATCTTTTACGTAATATCTTTTTATATAATATATTTCTTTTAAATAATTTATATTTAAGTAATACATTTTTTTATAAAATATTACGACATTATTTCTTATATTTAGCTTTAAAGTATTATATTTAAGTCAGAGGTTAAATTTTTTCAATAAAATTTAAAATATCTGAAGCAATGAGACGAATCTCCCCCTATGGGTTGCAAAGAAAACAAAATAACCATAGAATTTCATGGTTGTATATTAGTGTTATTTTAGATATTAGTGTTATTTTACAGTAAAAAATAATATTATATATTCTTTTTTATGTTCTTTAAACCTTACAGATTTGTAATAAAACCCCAAATTAAACAAAGATATGAAACAGTTGAAGTGAGCGAAAAGCAAAAGTCCTATAACGTAATACTTATGAATACTAAAAGAAAACACAAATATTTTTAATTCAAAATAGAAAAAACTTCTTTGAAAAATAATACTTATGAAATTATATACATTTTACAAATTCCAAAGACCTTTGAAGAAATAACAAGAAATCATTTGCCCATAATGCATTCATGTCTTAACTAAAAATATTTGACTATTTTAGGTTATATTGAAATAGAATTTAGAAATATTTAACCCTTTCTTTTTCATGTTTATAGACATAATGTTTATCTCAAAATAAACAAAGAAACTAATGAGAAAAAGAGGTTTAAGCAGCAATAATTCAAAAATTGTAAAAAAAAATTCATATTTGCTATATAATATTTTTATTATTATATATTATATACTTTTATTATATATTATTATATATCACAGATATTTTAATTATATATTATTATATATTATGGATATTTTTATTATTTATTATTATATACTATAGATATTTTTATTATATATTATTATATATTATAGATATTTTTATTATATATTTTTATATATTATATATTTTTATGTAACATATATTTTTATGTAACATATATTCTATATACGCTATTATACTATTTTTAATATTAATTTTAAAGTAATAAATTTGCATTTGAAGTTTAATTTTTCTCAAAAATAATATCAATATTAATGCTTCGAACTAACGCCTATTGATAATAAAGAAAAAAATTGACCATCGAATTTTATTATTGTGTATTAGAGTTATTTTACACTCATTGGTTCATTATATAATTTTTTATTTTCTTGATGGGCTACAGATATACAGTAAAACCAAAAATTAAAAGAAAACATAAAACAGTTTCAATGAGTAAAATGACCTGTAACATAATAATCATAAAATTATATATAATATAAAAATTACGCAACCCTTGGAAGAAAAACCAAGAAATCCCTTGCTCCAAATGCAAAGATATAATTTTCTTTGTAAAAATACATTAAATATCATTATTTTCTACATTTTTAAGAACAAGATATTAGAAATTCCGAAATTTAGACAATTTAAACCTGTTTCCAAGAGGGAGTTTCAACTTAAAATATACAAGATTGAGACAAAATAGAGCACTGTAAAACCGGGTTACTACATTCTAATACATAAATTTAAACTTATTAATAATGAAATTACATAAACTTAAGCTTATGTTTTACTACAACTGCATTTTATGATACGTATAATGGGGAAAATTTCCAATTGCAATTTAATATATATATATATAGGATATATATATATATACTAATCATTTGTTAAGTATTATTTACTTTTGAATGTGATTATATTATACTTAATTTTGGTTTAATATATTTTTATTTAAAGTAAATATGTTTTAATGGCTGCAACAATGCATAAATTAGTGTGCAAAATTTTAATAATGAATTATAAATCCATTAATAAATACATATTTTTGAGATGTTTCATTACGATTTAATTAAATATGTGGCAAAGTAATTTTATTATAATTTAAATGTGGAAAATAAGAGTAAAATAATTTCATAAAGAAAGGTAAGTTTACGAGAATCATTTATTTATCAATATAGATTTTTCCTTTAGATTTATAAGAATATGTACTGACAATTTATTTATGTTATGTGAAACAAGATAAAATTTATACAGTATTTAAAATGCATTTGTTACTTTATAAAGAAACAATTTTGAATTAAATTTTCTACATTATTGAGTCTAAGTGTCTTATTAACTTCAATAAAAAAAACTGGTCTGATTTTTTGGAAATGAATCAGACAATATGAATATTTTATGAAAATAACAAGAAGATATGAATTTATACATTTGTTACATTTATTTTTGTAATTGAAATGTAAAAAGTGTAAAGTAAATTTCTTTCATTTATAATGAAACTAATTGAATTCAAGAAAAGAATTATTAAATAGTGAAAAGTGTCTTGCTATAATTTCATTTATCTGACATTAATGCCAAAATAATAAGGAATTAAGTTTTTTTTAAACTTTATATTGTTGCGCACTTATTTTTTCCTTTTTTTTAAAGACGAATAAATCTGTAACAATAAAATTAAGTGAAAAAGCTTTCTTTTTTCAAACAGTTTGGATTTAATAAGGATTACTGCAATTATAATGAATAAATACATCTAAATAAGTTTAGGATTTATTTTTTCGGTTTTTGCAAAGAAAAATAACCTGAAAACTGTCTAGCCTATTTACAACCACCGTAATTTACCATTATTATTAAAAGTATTTGAAAAAACTTGATAACAATTTTGAGTCTGCTAAATTGACACCGCAAGTTTTTCTTATTAATATTTTGACTATTAATTTTTGAAATAAATGATTTATATCAAAATGAATTTAAAATGTGGAAATATTTCATTAATGTTTTTCTCGCATTATCTATCATTCTAAATATATATATATATATATATATATATATATATATATATATATATATATATATATATATATATATATATGAAAGGGTAGCAGTCATGGTGAGTGATGTTAGGCCACGCAGATAGCAGTTGGAAGGCAAAAAATATTTTATTAACTTCACATTTATATTTAGATATATTATTAAAAAAAAAAACTATTTCTGTTTATACATTGAAAAACCCGTAATTATGTCAGCAATATTTATGAAAATATATTCAGACTTTGATAGAAGATTTGCCTAAAAAAAATCTTTATTATCTGTTAAATTTTAATATGTGAAACAACAATTAGAAGATTTGTAGTGTCACAATCAATTAAAAGGTATGTTTGGATGTATTTTTTGAAAAGTATGCTTAAAAAATACTTTCATGTCTTAACTAAAAATGTTTGACTATTTTAGATTATATTGAAATAGAATTTCGAAGTATTTACCCCTTTCTTCTCATGTTTATAGACACAATGTTTATAAGCATTAAATAAACATAGAAATTAATGAGATAAAGAAATTTAAGCAGCAATAATTCAAAAATTGTAAAATATAAAATTCATATTTGCTACATAATATTTTTATTATTATATCTTACATATTTTTATTATATATTATTATATATTATATATTTTTATTATATATTATATATTATTATATATTTTTATTATATATTATATATTATTATATATTTTTATTATATATTATTATATATTTTTGTTTATATAATTTTATAATATATAATTATATAATTTATAATATATTTCATCTGTGATATATGTTTATAAAATATATGCTTATTAAATATATTTTTATGTAGCATCTATTTCTATATAAATTGTTATACTATTTTCAATTTTAGTTTTAAAAAAATTTATTTAAATTTGAAGTTAAATTATTCTCGAAAATAAAATCAATATTAATGCTTCAAACTAACGCCTATGGATAATAAAGAAAAAAAATAACCATCAAATTTTATTATTGTGTATTAGAGTTATTTTACACTCATATGGTTTATTATATATTCTTTCTTATATTCTTGATTGCCTACAGATATACAGTGAAACCACAAATTAAAAGAAAACATAAAACAATTTCAAGAAGTAAAAAAGACCTGTAACAACGTAATGCTCATAAAACTTCATACAATTTAAAAATTACGCAACCCTTTGAAGAAAAAACAAGAAATCCCTTGCTCCAAATGCAAAGATATAATTTTCTTTGCTAAAAATACATTAAATATCATTATTTTCTACAGTTTGAGGAACATGAGAAGAAAATTTCCGCAATTGCGACAATTTAAACGTGCTTCCAAGATGGAGTTTCAACTTAAATTATACAAGATTGAGACAAAATAGAACATTATAAAATCGGTTAACTTGGAGGTTTAGAGGACACGAAAAAGCAATTACATAAATTTAAACTTATGCTTTACTACAGCTATATTTTATGATACGAATTATAGAGGATATTTTCAATTATGACGTCAGAGAGTTTTATCTATTCCTTAAAACAAGAATACAGATTATATAATCAGCTATTGAGTTTATTTTTTTATTTTTCTAACAATTTTAATTCGAATCATTTTTAATGGAAACTTTATTTTACGTGATAAGAATTTCAGTTCGTATTTATACAATCTCCATGACATATAGATTTCAATTATTAACTAGTTTTATATATCTTGAGATATATAAAACAAACGTGCATTGTAAAGAAATACAATTGCATATCAAAATATGTCAATAAGTTCAAATGCGTATTTTGTAAAAAAACACAGAAAGATAACTATGAATTTAAATTACAAGTATTACATTTATAATTCATTAATTAATATTCCAATTTGATTAGATTATACTTTATTCCAATTAAAATTAATTTTTGATTAAAATAATATGTATTTTCTATTGGGTGCAAGTTGCAGAAATTAGTATGAAAACTTATGAACGGCAATATATCAATCCTATAATAAATATATATTTTTGAAATGTTTAAATTAATTCTGTTTAACAAAATATGTGACAAAATAATTTTATTATAAGATTATAATTGTGGAAAATATGATCAAAATTATTTCTGAAAGAAAGTGTATAAAAATCTTAAGTGTATAAAAATTAATTATTTATTGATTGAGCTTTTTCTTTATATTTATTTAAATATGTACTGACTATTTATTTTATTAGTGAAGCTTTATAAAATTTTTTTGTGTTTGAACTGCATTTATTACTTTTAAGATATAATATTTATATAAATTTTCCCCATTGTTTGTCTAAATGTTTTTTTTTAAGTTAAATTTTAAAAAAATGGTTTGATTTGTTAAAACTGAATCATACAATATGATTTTCAAAGAAAAATAACATGGAAATACGAGTATTAACTTAATCATTGTATACATTCATTTTTTAATTAAAATGCAAAAATGTTAAAATAATTTTATTTATTTATGCTAAGACTAATTTAATGCATGAAAAAAATAATTTAATATTGGATGATGTCTTAATATAAATTCGTTTGCTTGACGTTATGCGAAAATAATAAAGGATTAATGCTTTTTTTTAACTTTTATGTTTTTTTATGCTTTTTATTGTGCTTTTTAAACGGGGAATAAATCTATAACAATGAAATAATGCTTAAGAGCTTTTTTTAAAAAACAGTTTGGATTTAATAAGGATAACTAAAATTATAATAAATAAACACATCTGAATAAATTTCAAATTTATTTTTGTAGGTCTGTGAGGAAAAATAATCTGTATTTACTTGGCTATATTTATATTTATTCATGTCTATATTTATATTTATACATGTCTATATTTATATATATATATAGTCTATATTTATATATATATAGTCTATATTTATATATATATAGTCAATATTTATATTTTATGAAAATGTCTAGTCTATATTTACATTCATATTATTCATATTTACATTCATATTTCTATTATTACCAAAAGAAGTTTAAAAATGATATTAAATTTTGTGTCGTCTAAATTTTCGCCGTAATTTTATATTTCAGTTTTTAGCTTCTGAGATAAATTATTTATTTTGAACTTCCATTAATTTTTTTGTATTGTTTCTCAGTCGTATTTTGAATTGAACCAAACAATTAAATCCTCACTAAACAATTAAAATGTTAATAATTAAATTGCTGTTAAATAATTAAATTGTTAAATGAACCAAGTAAATTGCATGCGTGAAATCAAGAATTTCATAAAGTACTTAGTGGTACGTTTATAAGTATTTTGAGTAAATATTTTTTTAAAAATTATTTTAATTGACAATTACAAAACCTAAAGGCGTCTGATTTGTCAAAATAATTTCTTTTTGCCTTTAGGAGGTCTTTTGCACTTTTTTAAGCGGATTATTGCATTAAGTGAATTATTTGAAATCTTTTTAACGTAAATGAATTGGAATGCTGTTTTATGAAAATACTAATATATGTCAAAAAATATTTATATAAAAATTTTAATCTTTCTTAAGTTTAGGCTGAAAGCTGAAAATATAAAAACATACATGCAAAAATGACATTTTGAAAAGTTTTTCTTGTTTCTTTTAGCAATGGGATTCATTTAAAATCAGTTCGAGAAGAAATTATGTGAGTGGGTATATAAAGCATATTTAACGGCAAATAGCACAAAAGTTTCAGCATCAAAAGAATTTAGACCCAAAAATTGACAAAACTTGATGACAGAAAATTGAAGTGAAATTCCAAAGAAAGAATGGAGAAAGCAAACCATTGGAAACTCTGCAATCAATCATGAGTTCAATATAAACTCAGAAACAAATATTTTTCTCAGAAAAATTCGTAGATAACCTAGATTCCTTTGGTTAAGAGATATTATGAACTTGGTATTCTACGAAATACCAAGTATTAAATTTAGAGGTAGGTCATTTGGTTAGCTTGCTGAGTTTACAAATTTTTATTCACAGCATTGTTACTGGATTTTATTTAAAAATATGTAAAACACTTAACTATTATCATATACTAAGAAAAAAGATGACAAAACTATCAGAGTAGGGCAAAATTTAACGCCTTTCTGGCTCTGTGGGAACACCATAAATGTTATGTTTTAATATAATGGAGTTCAGTTTATGCAAATAAAATTTACTTACAGATATCACGCATATACCCATATGAAAATTTATAATAACCATTATTTTTACTCTGGCAATTTAAAATCATGAACTATTTTCTTGTTCAAAAAGTTTTTATGCAATACCATATTATTTTGGTAATTAAAATTATCTAACAAATATTCCTATTTGAAAATTAATAACTGTTAATCTATATCTGGAAATTCCGAATAAAGATATATTTCATTTTTATGAAAGATTTAATATAATTCAGTTTAATTTATGCAATTAACAGATATAGTAACTTGTATATAATAACTTATTTTATATGAAAACTAAGAAAAAAAGCTATTAATCTCATTCTGGAGATTTAGAATTTATTTATATTTCCTTGTTATGAAGGATTTTATATAAAGCAGTTTTGATTAGACAAATAAAAATAATTAACAGATATAACTGTATAGAAATTAAGATAAAAACTAGTAAGCTCATTCTGGAAATTTAAAATGAATATTTATTTCATTGTTATGAAAGTTTTAATATGAAATTTTCTCTTATAAAAGTAAAATATCGCCAAAATAAGACAAGCTTCACTCCCACTAGCTTTTAATACAGACATTTTCTTTTTTTAATGTCTAAAATTTTTTTTAAAATTACTAGAGGAAAATTTTTAAAATCAATTGCTCCAATTGTTGCATTCTAATGTATTAGTTTATGCAAAGTTATACTTGTATAGAATAATTTAGAGTGGGCGTTCTGGCGATATTTATTGAAAAAAATTAAAATTTGTAAGGGTGCAATTTTACCATGTTTTTTTTCTTCAAAATTGTAATAACGAAATACTTAAGCATTCGCGACTATTTTATTTGAATAATAAGAACGCAGCATAATTAAATATTTTTCTTTCCGGTACAGAAACAAATATTTGGGTATATTTTTAGAAAGCTTTAAGAATATTTTATATTCGTAATGGAAGTTTCTTTCATTCAAAATTACTAAAAGTTATCTTAAAAGATAAATATGTGACTTAAGAGACCCTCAAAAATAATGACTTTGCAAAAAAATAAAGACAATTTTATCAAAACAGATTTGTTTGTAAACTGCTGTTTGTAGAAAATGCAACACCATGAAAGAATCATCAGAATCAAATGAAATTTAATGCAGAAACGACTTGTACTGATACAAATAAATGATGAAATTTTCAAAACAAAAGAAACAAATTAAGCGTCCGAAATCAGTATTTGGTGCAGCCACCACGCGCTGCAATAAGTGCTGCTATACGACGTGGCATGGAGTCAAACAGATGTTGAATATCTGCTTGAGGAAGAGAATTCCATATCGCTTGTATGCGCAACCAAAGTTCGTCTTTGGAAACTGCAGGACGCGGATCACGAGTGAGACGCCGACCAACCATATCCCACACGTGCTCAATAGGCGACATATCCGGCGAATAAGCAGGCCAAGGAAGAAGTTGCATGCGTTGTGCTGAACAGAAGTCTCTAACAGTCCGCGCAACATGTGGGCGTGCATTATCCTGCTGAAAGATAGCTCCAGGGATGCCTTGAAGGAAAGGAACGACTTCGGGCTGTAGCACTTCACGGACGTATCTGTTGCTATTGAGATTACCCTCAATTCGTATCAAATTGGATCGTCCATGATACGAAATCGCACCCCAGACCATAACTCCGGGTGTTCGACCACTATGTCGTTCAATAATACACTCAGGAAGGCAGCGTTGACCGGCATAACGTCTAACACGAACACGGCCATCATGGGTCCACAAATTGAAGCGTGATTCATCTGAAAAGACAACTTGGTGCCAATCAGCTCGCCAGTCTCTGTGCTCAAGAGCCCACTGCCGACGCAGCCGTCGATGATCCGCCGTGAGGGGAATCCTGTATAATGGCACCCTTGCACGCAATCCACGGCGCAGCAGACGACGACGAATTGACGAAGCCGACAATTGTACACCTGTAGCAGTAGACCAATGTGCTGCCAGCTGCCTGGAGGAAGCTGTGCGATCATTCACCGCCATGCGGAGCAGGTGTCGATCATCGCGCTCTGACGTCACCTTCTGTCGTCCAGTGCCTGTTTTTCGAGTTGTTCGGTGCTCGTCGGTCCACTGCTTCCAAACTCGCATCACTGTGGAACTGTTCTGCTGCATACGAGCTGCTATTGCGCGATAGGAAAATCCTCCTTCTCGAAGGCCGATTATCCTCCCTCGTTCAAACTCCGTAAGTTGCTTGAATTTCTTATTCTTCCGTCGTGGAGGCAAACTCAGGTCTCACTAAACGTTTGCCACTAACAAATAATCATAGACTATTTTCAACGTCCCGCTACAGCACTTTATTTATACGCTTTCAGCATCAATTCAGAGGGCGCTGCGCGCGCCACGCACGCGCGATGGCTCTGAAACTTTATTAATTTGCATAATATCCTATAATTGACATTTGCTGCGAATTTCATTTGATTCTGATGATTCCTTCATGGTGTTGCATTTTCTACAAACAGCAGTTTAAAAAGTGCTGTAATAGTATAACATTAAAAACTATAACTATTGAATATAGTTAGTGTTGGAAAGCAAAAAAGTAATATTTTATAAATAAATAAAAAAAATGGAATAAATAGAGTTTTACTTTTTCATTTTCTGAAAAATTTCAGGTAAAATAAAAATATTAACCCCAAACTTTTAAAACTCAGATTAATTTAGAATAGGTTCTTAAAACTATATCCATGTTTTTCTTTATTGTAATTGATTGCGCTTGTAATGACCTCCAGGTTTAATCTTATGGTCCGGCTCTAATTCACATAATTTTAAATTTAATTTTTGAAAAAAATTATGTCATCGACTGTATTAAATTTGGTTTCAAATAATTAATCCTTCTGCGTAAGAAAAATTACAAAAAGTTTTTTTTTACTTAGTTAGAATCTGATTTGTCCAATATTTTTTTTCTAATTTCATCAATTTATTAATAAATCGATACACTTTTAGGTTAAAATACAATTTTTTAATTCACTGTCTTGCTTTTTATTTGTTCTATACATTATTTTACTGATTCACTCATTTTCTTCACGAAATTATCGATTTATTCTCCAATTATTCATCTATTGACAGAATTATTTAGTTATTCTAGCACTAATTGAGTGATTATTAAACTTATTCATTAGCTCAACAAATACCGATTTATAAAAGAGTAAGTTTCAGTCAAAAGACAACACACTCAAAGCAGAAACAACTTGTCCATACCTTTGATTTCATACACTCACCCCCTCCCATTCCGAAAGAAAAATACTCAATGAATCAATCTTTACGCAATGTGCATATCAAAAAGTTTACGTTACAATACATTTATGTTTTTGTTCCCGGATGATTTGTCTGTTCTTTGATTTACTAATTTGAACAGTAAATGATTCGTTGATTTAATAATGAGACGATTCATTGCTTGGTTAAATTACAATTCACTCTTTCACTGATTAATGGATCTTTTTTGTTTGGTGATTCATTCATTTATTGCTACGCTCATTAATTAATTCATTCACACCACTGTTCATTGGCTGAGTTATTCGCTCATTTACTTCTTCTATCATTCATTCACTGACTCATTCATCAGAATAGAATAAGAAAATTATGAAATTAAATGTCTCGTATTTGATATATCTCGAATTTGAAATATCTCATATATAGTTCGTTAGGTAGCAATAATTTATGACTCAATATTCTGTAGAAAATCTACCACTACAAAAATATAATACCAATTCACTAGTCTATAAGACATGTTAACTCGAATCTATGATGGGGTATCTTTTCATAGCAGAAGGTTGACTTTGTCGATAACTACTATCCCCAGATTGGTGACCTTCGAACGTGATGTGAACACTCCTACATTGACAGAAGCGACCACTACGATTTGAACATGCCCACTTCGATTGATGGTTCACACTGAACAGTTGACTACTACTTGTGACTGTGACGTTATCCACCTCCTCGCGCTGTTGCTACTCAGTTTCGATAACATATAATGTACAGCGTACATACTCGACTGATAAAGGAAACACAAAAACGACCACGACCGTGAACTTAATACAGCTCTCACGATTAGCAGTCAAAAATATGGTGATCTTAATACAGCTCTCCTGGCTTCTTACAAAACAGCAACGAATCACCTAGTGGTATCCTTTCATCAAATTCTATCACTGTTAAAACTCTGGTGGGGGAGTACTGTAGAGTATCTACCACTACAAAAATATAATACCAATTCACTAGTATATAACACATGTTAACTCGATTCTATGATGGGGTACATTTTCATAGATGAAGTGTTGACATTGTCGATGGCTAGCATTGCACACAAATCTATTCCTTTTACGACTTTGTTTTCGGAAACAATTTCACTGGATTCCTCGACACCATAATTATTTTTTCATTTTCAATGAATCAACTAGTGGCATCCGTTCATCAAATTCTATCACTGTTAAAACTCTGGTGGGGGAGTACTGTAAAGTATCTACCACTACAAAAATATAATACCAATTCACTAGTATATAACACATGTTAACTCGATTCTATGATGAGGTACATTTTCATAGATGAAGTGTTGACATTGTCGATGGCTAGCATTGCACACAAATCCATTCCTTTTACAACTTTGTTTTCGGAAACAATTTCACTGGATTCCTCGACACCATAATTAATTTTTTATATGTAATTAGAAAAATTAAATACCAGTGGAATAGTTGTCTTACGTTAAACTTTAATATAATCATATGTTTGTGATTATTGCAATAAAAAATTTTTTTATCTGCTTACATACCTTATTTAATAATTAAATTATAATAAATTTTACGAGAAAAATAATTTAAAACATTGTTCCTCTTAACTTTTAAAAGCTCCGTTCAAAAACATTACAATATTCTTTGGAAAAATAGTTTTAGGATACATTCTGGAATAAAGTTTACTCTTTCATTTATATAACGTTACGATGTGGAAAGCGGAAAATATCCAATTATATTTAAGTATTTCAAAGACAGGTAGTTTCCACCCAATTTTATCTCAATTGAAAGACTAAAAGCCGTCGGAACTCATTTTCTTCAAATGTAATGTTTTCAACTGTTATTGTTATCGTAGCTCCTTTTAAAGGAATAAAGTACTACTTTATTGAGTAATAGAACAAATTTATCAAATAATTTAATCAAGTGAAACGAGTATAATAGGTTTCAATTTAAATGATTTATGACGTAATAAATGTTCATGTTCAAGATGTATTTTTTATGTGATTTAAATTAAATTAAAGAACTGAATCGTTGTTTATTTCATGTATCCATTTAAATTTGCGAAGTTTGTTATAATTTATTATTCTAATGGTTGGCTGTTAGAAAATGTTTGATAGTTACTATGATGTGTAGTATACGTAAAATAATTTTTTAAATGACCCTGATTATTTATATTTAAAGTCAACCAATAATTTCCGTAAGCATTTCGATCTTAAAACTTGCTTTTCTGTTTATATAATTTCCTATTTAAATTAAGCATATTTTATGTTTGAATCACCAAGTTTTTCAAACCAAAGAAGGGAAATCATAAGCCTAAACTAATTTGAAATAATTCATACTTTTATTTATTTTTACTTGACTTGATTGAAATTTTTGAGGTGACTTCAAATATGCTAATTAATTAGAGTAGACGATATTTGAAGTCACGAAATCTGGCACAGAAATGTACATTTCCCTGATAAGCGTACCTTTTTTTAAACGGATTCGATTTTCAGACCCTGAAAATATAGGAGTTAGCGGTAATCTGGAAAATATGGTCCCAATGGTTTGATCAGGAGAGAGATTCAAACTTTGAACCATTAAATGTTGATTTTAATTTTTGGCGTTTTTAGAAATGTCTGGAGAATTTTTTTTAAGTGAAATGAAACATTTTTGCACATAGTTATGAAATTCATTTTTTCGAAAATAATTCCATGCAAAACATAGCTTAGAGTAAATATTTGTTATTTTTTATGATTTTATATAATAATTATCAAAAGCGTTTCAATTTAAAAGGAACACAACTTATTACACCATTTTAAAAAATGGGGTTTTACATTATAAAATCAAAAATTTGAGCAAAATCGGTCGAACAGTACCGAAGGTCACGACAGTACCTGAGATATCAAATTTTAAAAATGTGACAGTTTAAAAATTCCTTTTAAGTGTCGTCTACAATAATTGGTCAGTCCATTTAAGATCAACTCTTTGAACCTTTAAGATTTTGTCTTATAACGTGAAGATCTGATCATTAGGATTAAAAGTTAAGCAAGGCAGTTTTCTTTTATTTTTTATTTTGCTCTCTCTACTAATTTCCCTATAAACAAATTCGCTGTTTGCGTACTTACTGTCTTGACAACACATACTAATATCTGTGGCATAACTACCACTACGAATATTAAACATCAATTCACTGTTATATAAGACATGCTAACTAGATTCAATGGCGAGGTACCTTTTGATAGATGAAGGTTGACAAGATCGATAACTCCGCCCCCCACATTGGGGACCTCCGGACGTGATTTTAGCACGCAAGGACGCCCACTTCGATCTGGTAACGCCTACTTCGGTGGGTGATCCACATTGAACAGTTGACTTGCTACTACTGCGACATTATCCATCTCCTCACACTGTTGCTGCTCAGTTTCAATGATACACAACGTATACACTCGACTGCTAAAGGCAACAGAGGAGCGAACACGACTGTGAAGTTAATGCACCTCTCACTTTCAGCAATCAAACAAAAAAAAGCCCGGTGACTCTGTCTCCCAGTCTTTCACAAGTACTGCAACTAGTGAGATCCGTTCATCGAATTTTATCCCTGATAAAACTCTGGTGGATGAGTATTGTGGCGTAACTACCACTACGAATATTAAACATCAATTCACGGCTATATAAGACACGCTAACTTGATTCAATCACGAGGTACATTTTTATAGATAAAGGTTGGCATGATCGATAACTCCGCCCCCATATATCAATTGCAAATTTATTTATTAATTTTATCTTTTCTCTGATTTACTATTTTCTTGAAGCTGTAAAGATGTAACAAATTTATGACTGTATCCAAGACCGGGTATCGAACCCTCGAACTTGTTTTTCTGGAGTAATGGTGCAACTCATATGGCATCCCTGCAGGAGATGGGGTGGAAGGGCACAAAATCTTGAGCCATTGAGACTGCTTAAGATCTTGTTGAATCTGTAACACCTCTCAAATTTCGAAAATGCGTAAAAGCAAAGCAACTGAAAAAATATCTTAAATAAAATATCTTGGATTAGAATAAATGTTACCAAGGTTTGTAAGACGAAGCTCATTGTTCAACTTTTTTAGCTATCTATTTGATGCTGCTAAACAAGTCCTTTTTTAAGCTGATTTCAAAATTTTTAATCAGACATTGAAAATAGTAATCATTTGTTTTAGATTTTGTTCTTTAGAATATTTAAACAAAATAAACTAAACATAATAATTATAAACGATGTTTAAATGATTATTATGCATTTTATAGTGTTTTGTCACAATCGACTTATCTCAAAAAATAATTTTCTAAAATAATAAGTTTAAAATATTTTAGTAATAAAACAGATTACTGTCTTAATAATACTTATTTCGGACATTGCCTTTTTAATATTGGATGAAATGCTTGCAATTTTTCGAAAGCAACCTTTTGTATTTTTTGTTTCTAAAAAAAATCTGAAATTATTATAGGGTATTCCTTTATTTTTGTTTTCCGGATTTTGCGTCTTTTATTTTTGTTCTTCGGATTTTGCTTTAAATATAAAAATTTTGTATCCGTCTGACATTAATAAGACAAAGCTGAAATATGTTTTAAAAAAAACATCAAAAGAACTTGCTATAAATATTTTCAAGAACAAAATAGTTTTTAAGTAATTTCAGAAGTAAAAGAAGTGGTGAGAGTTTATAAACATGGCATAAAACAGTCGGGTTTTATTTGAATTGTTATGTAATCTTTATAATACGTGTTTATACAATTCTAATCAAAATTATAATCAGTCTTAAGTTACAGTATTAAAAAAATATGAAACTTAATCTAAATCTAAAACTCCATATTCGGGTTATTTTTCTTTATTTTTATTTAAATTGGGTAGATTTTACGAGATAAATTCTTAATCATATAAATTACAATGCATGTGTTACTATACATATTAAATAATATTATTTTGTTTCCTTATTTTTTATTTGTATATTGTTAAAACAATGATACAAAAGTAAAATAAATATTAATTAATATTGTCATGTTTTCACGATATATGAAATATATATGTTCAAAGTATTGTGATACAATGCTAACAACTTTCTAACACATAATAAACAAAAACATTTATTCTATATATTGTATGCAACATATGTTTGTGTGAGTTTATGGTTTTGAAGCTTTGCTGTTATATATATATAGTATTACTAGGAGGCTTCGCCCCCTGCTCGCTGGCGTTCGCCAACTCCCGGAACTGCTTTCGCAGTTCATTTCGGATTGCTTCGCAATCCGATGCTCGCTTTGCTCGCTCATTGGATAGGTTCTTAACGTCTAACTTTTGTATACTTTTTTGATTACTGAAGTTCCGAAAACTTTTTACTGTAGAAAATTCTGAACCTGTACATTTTAATATTAATTTGAAATTGCAAACAGTTCATATGTTTTTCTTAATCACTCTATTCTAAATTTCAGTTGTTGAGAAAAGTAACTTTTGTAAGTTTTGTTTTAAAGTTTTTCCCACCAGAGAGCCATGTGTTGTAAAACAATATGAAATAGTAGTCTGCCACTGAACGCCGGATGTAAAGCATCGGCTTCGATAAAGATAATTTTGTATTTTTAATTCTCTGAAGGGCGCCACCCTAATAATATGGAATTTGTAAAATAAATGTATATATTTTTGATTGTTGATGAAGCCCATCATTTTGTGTTTTCATCAGTGTTCAGAAGCAGAACAACTATAAGTTTTTTATTTTATCACAAAAATATAAAATGTATAAAAAACAAAGAAAAGAGTAAGAAAATGAATATAGTCATAGAAAAAATTAAAATTATAATATAGTATTTGTCAGCTAAAATAAAACTTTTTGTTTAAGTCATTGTTAACAATTCAAATTTCTCCGAGGCAATTCTAAACCTTAATTTTGTTCTAAATGTCAGTATTCAGACACACAACAGAAGTTTAATATGAATAAGTTGTAAAATGCAAATATATATATATATATATATATATATATATATATATATATATATATATATATATATATATATATATATATATATATATATATATATATATAGAGAGAGAGAGAGAGAGAGAGAGAGAGAATTTCTTTAAAAACACAATTGTTGATTTGGGCATTTGGCGATATCACACTTATAGAATTGAAGGATTTGTTGCTTCAAGAGCTCAGGTATCATAATTTTGATCCAGTTGCTCTTCTATGTCATTTTGAATTATGTTGCTAAGTTAACTTTAAAAAAATCTATGGCTGGCAACAGCATTTTTATTTTTTAAGTTGTTTATTTTTTTTCTTCTTTTAGAATTCGTTCTTTTTTAGCAACCAGATAACAATAACCAGAGTGAGCATTATCAGGTTGCTCAATTCAGATTCATGCACTAAATACATGACAATATTTAATTTAAACTCAATTAGGAATTAATTAATTAATTGAAGTGAGAATGCTTTAAAAGGCCGCTGTTGAATTGATATTTTTCTACTGGGAGCTACCTAAACGTCTAAAAAACGTTTAAGTGTTTGTATTGAATGCATTGAATTTTTTTATATTTCACGTTTATTTATGCATTGAATTTTCACGCTTTAAAATGCAGAATATTAGTGAAGCAATATTTGATAATTTATTTTGCTAATATGCTTCTTATTTAGCTAATGCTTTGATTTTTTCACCATGTACAATCTAAATAGCTAATATACTTTTTTAAAAGCCAATAAGAACATTGGTAGAATTCTTCTACATAAGTACAATACTATGTCCTTGATGATAAAATACTATGTCTTTGATGATAATATATTATGTCTTTGTGCTAGAACATTGTGTTCATTGGCGAGCGAGCGCAGCGAGCCATGGTTCACGGCATGAACCACATAGGATTGCGTAGCAATTCTCGGGGGTTGGCGAGCGTTAGCGAGCAGGGGGCGGAGCTTCCTAGTAATTATTTATTCGACTCTTAAATACCATTTTTATCTAAAGTATTTTTATTTAGAATCCATTTTACTGTTTAAAAGTACATAAAAGTTATTCTTAGATTTTAAAGACTCTTTTAAAAGGGAAAAATAACTATAACCACATACATTGAAAAGAAGGAAAACAATACATTTCAACATATTGTTTACAGATAAAAAAGAATCAATATCTCTTTAAACAGTATTTCCAGCATAAAAAAATAGTCTGTTTTGTATTATTATAAATTTTATATGACTAAATAAACCGAAACAAGAGGAAGATAAGAATTTTCGAAAGCACTAAGGATACCCAATATGCTTTTGTATTTTGTTAAATCTCGACTCCAGTTCAAATAAAAGAAGTCACGTGTGTGCCTGAAGCAGTTCAAAACACAATATAGAAACGCAAACATCAAAGAAGAGCGGTTTTTAAAATTTGATGATGTTGTGTTATGAGATTTTGCATTCACGCTAACCAAAACGAAATCTCTTTTCTTCCTGCTCTACTTACCTCGCTTGAAGACTCCATAGAAACCCGTTTAAGTTTCTCAAGGGGTATACTGATGTACTGGAAAAGAACATTTCAGTTTCTATAGTAACAAAAACTGCATTGAGATGCGTCTGAAAATGCTTGAAAACTTTTCAGACATGTATTCTTCAGTACAGTTTTGAAATGAAGTTATTAAATATCTTCTGACTTAAATAAAGTTTTCCAGAAAATATTAACTGATAATATTTATATATTAATATATTTCGCTATTTATTTTGTTATAATGACGAAAACATGTATATAAACAAACAATAAATTGATCAATATAGATTTTTTTTAAGGAACGGTAACTTGCATGGTGATCTAATTTTTGCACGAATAAAATTTTCCTCGTTCAACACATTGCTGACCGGCAACTTTTCTGTGGCACATATGTGAAAGTAAAACAATGTAAATAAACTTAATATTTCTTTTTCGAATGATAAAAAGTATAGCAATCACCTACGTGTAATGGTACAACACAAGTTTTGCAAATATATCGGGTTTCGTAAAGTTATAATAAATTGGAGGAGAATTAAATAGTTAAACTGGAAAAGTAAGGAAAATTGCGCCCACTTTTTAAAATAGTCACAGCGAGATCACTGCTAACATGATTGCTATGACTCTTGACCGGTCACCAACACTTGGTCCCGAAAACACAAATTAACTCGTGACCGGTCAGCAATGTGTTAAGACAGTTCGCAAAATAAAATAGACATTTAATACTAAAAAAAATATGAACGTTATTAAAAATTATTTAACAGCTTTTTGAAAATGAACATTATCATTAAGCATTTACGATTGCTTTTCTAACAAAAGAAAAATAAATATTAATTCCTTTTTTTCAAATTACCTCTCAAAACACAGTTTTTAACTTGACATTTGAAAAGCTTAGTGGAAAGAAACAGATACGTGACATTTTAATGAATTTGAGTAAATGATCTTTAAAGTATATACTTTTTTTTTCTTTTTTCACTTCGCTCAATTTGTACGTTTTTAGTAATTTTTAAAGGACGCATATTTGAGGGTTTGATTTTAGCGTTTTTATAAAACAATATTCTTATTGATTTTTGTGTGTTGAATATGCTTGTTTTCATGAAGGATTTAACGAGATTTTTTATCTTTTCGGTTGAATTTAATGAATTTATGTGCTTCTTATTCATTTTAGTTTTTCAAAGGCAGTTCGATTCAATACTAGATATTTAGTATTTTTCCCAAACGCTCCTGCCAAATTATAATCTATGAATAATAAGCAATAATCTATGAATTTCTATCAGTAATTTTAAACGGGTAAAAACCGTCAAGAGACGGAAAGTAGAAAACTGCCAAAGAAAGAAAACATTTCATCAACAACGTTATGAAAGTCAGGTAAAAATGTCTCCGACAGTAAAAGTCTATCAAATAATAAAGTAAAAAATTACAATAAAAAGTAGCTTTTGTGTGAAAAATTATTATTTGTGCGATTTAATTATTTTTGAATTTTATTCAAAACTTAACACTAAAAATATTTGATACTTTATTGTATAATAAAATGAAATAAAAATGATCGTAATTTCTTTTAAAGAAAGCTGATAGAATGTTTTAAAGGGGGAAATAATTCATGAATTTTAATATTCCTTATATCCAGAAAAAGCAGTGCGTCTACAATTGTATTTTTTAAAAAATGTACTATTTTATAATCTTGATTTACTTACTTTATTAACCTTCGTTGCAAAAATATTAGCCAATATTAAAAGCTTTATATTCAACACAAACAAAAATAAGGCATTCGCATAATGCTTGCGATACATAAAATCCGATAATATCTGAAAGAAATTTAAGGAGAACAAAAATCAAATACTACACTTATATTCCGTTTAATTATTTTATTCACCCAACCCTGAATGTTAATGGTAGAAAATTGAACTAGGATTATATATTTTTTTTTTATTCCCCTTTTTATTACAAAATTTGCCTTCTCGCTTTTATAATCAATTACTATTGCTAAATGAATAAAAGCGTTACCTAATGACTATTCATTTTAATCAACTTTAAAAATTTTATTTTTCCTTGTCGAACAATAAACAATACTTTTTATGACATTTTCACAGCTAATTATATTAAAAATATTAAGCGAAATGCATGGTATAATATACTTAATTTCTAATTCATAAATATTACTTAATAAAAAGTTTAATGGAAAATATGACTTAATTTTAAATAATTAATCATGAATAGCTTTTATTCCCATTAAATTCATTGATTTGATTATTTTAAGTGCTTTTGAAGAAATTTTAAATTTAATTTTCTAAAATCAGCATAGTGCATCTCACAACTAATTTTTTTATTTATTTGTTGTTCAAAGTATTTCTGCAATTTTATTTTTGCGATAGATGCTATTTATTGAGTTTGTAAGCATTTAAATATTAAAATGTGATTTTTTTTCTATTAGAGCAGCATAAATTAAATAATAAAAAAGTAGATTATGTTATTTGCCATTATTTTAATTTCTCAATATTATTGTCTAGAAAAATAAATGAATTACTTTTATTTATGTAAACAAATAATAAAAAAATGCCTGTAAGGGTTTATAGTCTGAATGAAATGGAAAAAAATTTCAGCATTAATATAAAATGAATTTTCATTTTAACTCGTAATTTGATTAAATTTTCTGTCAAACTGAAAGCAATTGAAAATAACAGTATTTATTTTACTCTCTTTTTTTAAATAATGTAGTTTTTCGTTTTGTATTGTCCTTTTGGCTCTATTAAATGTTAAAACTATATTTAAAATAAAAGAATTTTATCATTAAACATCTAGTGAAGATTTGCAATTATTGTTTTGTCAATTATTCATTAAAAGTTGGAATTGTTTGATGAGGGCATTCCTCTTCAAAAGCGTGCCCACCACAAGGATAAATTTAACGTAATGAAGATAAATTGCGAAGTAAACGTAAATAATTGAGACGTCACAATGTTTGTGCTATTGAACTGTGCAGTGGGCTTTTAAGAAATGAAAGATATCACTATGATAGGACTACTAAAGCATTGAATTTTTCAATTGTGGTAAACCGTGAGTAGGTCGTCTCTCTTCTAGCTTCTAGGAGGTATTTCCCCAGTCCACTGTGGGCTAAATGGTTACAAAAAAAAAAGCTGTCACACTGGCAACGAAGCTTAACACCTTTTAAGAATTCTTTTTCTTCTCATCTAGAAGGAACTGAGAACCAGAACTGCTTCCAAAATCTGATCATTCTTAGAGAGAATTTGCATACCCAACTGGTCCCCGTAGTGGGGAAAAAATATCCTCGAAACTACTAGAAAATAGTAACATTTGCCGTGTTTCTGACTTTATGAGAACACCCAAAAAGCTCTTTAACTTTTACCGAAGTGCTTTGGTAATGATTTTTGACAAAATTAACTTTAAAATTTTATAAGTTTATCATGTTACCTTAGAGCATAGAATAAAAAACTTTTCTTCGGCTAAATTTATTTTACAGTTTTGTATTTATTACTAAATGTATAATAATATCCCTGCTGAAGACTTTGAAATAGTTTAAGCATTTCACCAGTAAGTTAGGGTTCACGCTTTTGAAAATTTTCACTACATTTACTCTCTGAAAAATGGCTTTTTTTCAAACTTCAAAGTTATTACTTCATTTTTGAAGTCTAAAGATTAGGTTGAATTTTCTCTTTGGAAATTTTGCTTACGACTATATGTATAATATGCTTTCGCTAATTTTCGAACATAAGTAGAAGATGCTTATGTTCATATGTTCATTTTCTATGAACAATTAATGGTATTAAAAATATGTAAATTTCCTTAATTTAATTAAAGTAAATAAAATATACACTATACAAAGTGTTTTTAACTTAGCAAAAAAATTAGTTCTTAATTGTTTTGTAACTAATAAAAAAGTCAAAATAAGAATTTTTAAGTTAACAAATGCTTTAGCATCATACAGATTCCTTATTAACAATAAATAATATAAACATAAATAATTTTTAACTTAATTAACTAGTTTTTATTAGAATTCAGACGGCAACGGTAATTGTTAGGAAATGTGGCTTGAACGTGTAAAGTTAATTGAAAGCAAAAGTTAGCGACCAAAATGAGTGGTAAAATTATTAAGAATTTTATGCGTGATTTGAAATATCCAAATACAGTATATTTTTTATAACTGAAATCATGTTATTTGTATTACAAGGTGTGCTTTGCTTAGTTTAATCTATTCTCTTAAACATAAGCCTTTGGATAAATTTATTTTCGAAATCTCATTTCCATAAAAAAAAAGGACAGTAAAAGGTCCATACGACTTGAAATTTTATAATTTATTTTCAGCAGATTGATCGCAGAAACGAAATATGTTTTATTTTTAACAAATAAATATTTTTACACTATTGAAAGTTTAAGTGTTTAAGTTTGTATTTCACTTTATCTTATGAAACACATTTCTGTAATCAAACATTTGTCTAATTTCATGTTCCGTACTATTTTTAAATTATATTATAAAACTTCTTACGAATGCACGGAGTTGTTATTAAAATTTACAATTTGTTGTAAAACTACGATGGAAGATTAAATTCGCTGTTTTATTTGGAGATTTTTTTTTTTGCTGGCCAGGTGGCTGAACGATTAGCGCGCCTGACTGCGAAGCCAATGGCTGCGGATTCGAATCCCGCTCTGGGCATGAATGTTTCTCTCTCTTGTGTTATCCTCTGTTGTGTGTGATGTGTGAATGTGCGCCCTATAAACGGGTTTGTGGCGGTGTAGCGTGGGTAATGATACTCGCCTCCGTGCACGAAATCATTTTAGTAAAAACAGTGCATTCATTTAGGAAATGCAATAGAACTTAAAAAAAAACTGTTTGGGAAATAAATGTAGTCACTTATCTTAATTTTTATCAAAATAAGTCGTCAAGAATAATTTTAAGGTTATCAACATGTAAACATTTTGTTTCAATCAACTTTTTTATTGCATTAAGAAAAACATATAAGAAAAATAACTGTGCATTTAATTGTAAAATGTGGTTACTAAATATAAATTACTAAAAAAAGGCTTTGGAGATGATTGTGTTCCATTTTGATCAGTTTTACACAAAATTGTCCTTAGAGATTATTTTAATACAATCAAAACATAAACATGTTTTTTTCTATTTATTTTAATTAACCTTTCCTTATTGCGTTACCTTAGGGCGAATCATCTTTTGGCTTTATTAAATTGCACGTTCGTTAAGTTGTTACACATTGCAGTACTTTTTTTTATCTCTCTCATCATTTCTTTCTACTGAAGGAGGTAATTAAGGGTAACAGGTTTCTTTCGGTGAAAAAGTTTCATAATAGAAAGATAATAAAGAATGGGTGTATTGCAGCAGTGGTAAACAGTCAGAAAGTTATAGGCATTCTAGGACACACCTATGGTCTTTCTTCTTCTTCTAGTTGAAAGAACTCTTTTGTGTCCCAAATGTGTTATCGATACATGGCACCATTCGAAATAAGAGAACCCTTATGATAGCTTTTATCGCTCACAAAAAAGAGAGTCACTTGCTTCTGTATTGATTTACAATTTGGAGATAAAATGTGAAAGTCATACGCATTCCGTTACGTGATTTTAGAATAATATTTATCAAATAGCTGTAGTGGTTGCTCTGGCTAGAAAGATATAAATATCATTAATCAAGTAATTCTACATATTAAATTTAAGAGTTGAAACAAAGTTTTTCGAATCATATAGTTTATACTTGCTATTAAGTAAATAGTTAGGGTAGAAAATTTGTGACTAAATATCGTTTACTAAATATAATTTAAAAGAATTAAAAAAGGGATTGAAAATATTTTAGAAATACTGCTGGGTTACCTACTTGAAAACAAGCTTTTTTCTTCGCTGTAAAAATTTACGGATCAAATTACGGTATAAAAGTGTATTTTCGGCAAAATACAATTTACTGTAAATTCCATTTTTAACGTAAAATATTATTCCGTAATTTTTACAGTAATATTTATTTTATTAGGATGATACTGTGGTTTTATGGTAACTATTACTATATATCAGATTTTCTGTGGTAACATGTTCTGACAAAAGTATCGGTAGGCTGAGTGCCTGTACTTCTTACAGTAATTTTATCCGCAATTTCTTACTGTGTATCAGCAAACTGTTTGAAAAATCTAATACGAGAAAAAAAGTTACAACTAAAAATACCGAAGCAGATATTATATAAAATGGTCACACTTGAGCGAAAATGTGATGAAAGATTTATTTTAGGATTAAGTAAGATATGGTATCGTAATTGAAGTAATTCTACGCACACACATGCATTAAGTTTAATAGTTGAAACAAAATTATTTTGTTTAGAATTGCTATTAAGTAATTGACTGGTGTAGGAAGTTAGTAAATTAGTAAATCAATACATATTTTTAAATATAATTTAAAAAATAAAAAAGGTGCTGGAAATATTATAGAGTAATTATTATACTACATAAAAACGAGCTTTTCTATTTACTAAAAATTCCGGCACCGTTGCCATATGAAGGTAAAAAATACAAAATAAATAGTTTAAAAACCGTATATTTTGGTTGCATTAACCAGAATTAAGTTTTTTCTTTTCAGTTCTATTAATATTATACAGTACGGTAGTTTCACCAGAATTATTTTTGTTCCGTGTGAATTCTAGAAATTTCTTTTTGATTTCCTTACAAGGATAGATTTCAGAAACATAAATACAATGTTGTAGATTACACTGATGGAAGAAAAAAAAATTTTTTTTTCAACATTCTGAGTACGCTTCCAATTTTTGCAACACAATTTTGTCAGGCGAGTTGGTTCTTTTTTAAATAACAATATTTTGTGTTTCGTCACAACATACTCAAGACAATAATAAAAATTTACTTGCAAACAGTATAGTTTTAAATTTAATTACCGTAAACCGGGGCGAGTCTACCCCTCCAGGGGCGAGTCTACCCATTTTAGTTTTATTTAATTTTCACTATTTCAAATTGCAAATAAATTTTTTTTATCGACGGAGGACTTAGTTCAGACTCTAAGGAAGATGGCGCTGTAGTAGTTTGATCCGTTTTAATTTATTTGGTGTCTTTTTAACCGACCTGTTCAAACGTCTTTTTAGAGATTTGAATTGAAAATCAGCAAACTTTTAGTTGGTGCTCCGTAAGTATATTATTATTATTACTATTTTCACTTTGGTTAAGTGACAAACTTATCTAAGACTAAGATTACATTAATTTTATATGAAAAAAAAAACAAAAAGAAAGTAAGTTTTGCTGTTGTAAACAAAAAGCCAAAATTCGCGGGGCGAATCTACCCATTCGTATCTAGTTTTAATAAAGCATAATAATATAATTTAGAACTTAGTTTATATTAAAATTAAGTCATTTTAAACGAATTTGAGTATATTATTTTAATCCTGCATTGATAAATTTATCATTAATAAGAAAATTTATAGGTTAAATATAAATGTAAATATAAAATATGTTTATTTTATCTATTTTTTAAATTTTTATATTACAAAATTAAGTTTTTTTATTTAATGCAAGTTAAATAAATTATTATTTATTATTACAGATGGTACGAAATTATATTCATACGAAATTTTTCATGATTCCCAATGTTTGAATTTCGATTTTGTTAATAATCTTTAATTATTATTATTTATTAATTATTTAGTTGTAAATTTATATTAATTTTAATTTATTTTTATCAACAATAATCAGAAAAAAATGTTATTTTATAATGTTAATGATTATAAAAACAAAACTGTGATCAAAATGTGATAATCGATCAAATACTCAATTTGTGTTATTTTATGAATGAAAAAATGAAATATATAATAAAGTTATGAATTTTACTTCATAAATATCCTATATAGTAACTAAAATAAAAATTTAATAGTAAAATTTGGTTATTTACAATGGTAACATTCATTTTAGTAGAATGGGTAGACTTGCCCCATACGAGAGATTTGTTAGCAGTTCTATAAAAATATACAGTAACAGCGTAACTGTTAATATTTTTTAAAATCGATTTCACAGCTCTAAAGAGGGATAAATAGCGATTCCGAAACACCTATTAAAAGCCTTTTTTCTTTAATATTTACAAAAGTTTGACCACTTGAAAGTTGACAAACTGAAAAAATGGGTAGACTCGCCCCGGTTTACGGTATGTAAGTCTTATATATTGAACTCAAAATAGAATTTTTATATTTTGAAATAGGGCATCTAAAATACTGCTAGAAATCGCAGTGAATGAGTGAAGCCTTTTACGTCACCAAAAATAAGGAAGAATTTCTTTTTTGTATGCGAGTCAACATCATATATTATTCAAACTCCTCATCAAGTAAGGAAAGTAAATATCGAACGGAGCTGTTTTGTAAATACGAAGGAAAACTCTCCTTCTGGGACAAAATTCCACGAAATAAATAAGTCTTCAGTAAACTTTTACATCATACCCAGTTTGTGTATATAATTTTTTGTAAAATAATATTTGAGAATGCAAAAGTTAAAAAAAAAAGTTTCTTCGTGAAATATAGTTCTACTGAAAAAATAATTACAGTCAGAGTACCTGAGCTCAGGTTGAGCACAACATTAAGAGTAAATCATTATATTATGAATATTTCACACATTTTCTATTTTCGAATTTCATGCTTTGAAAATTAAAAAAAAGATTAATTGAACAAGCAATAACTAGGAATCTTACTGCATATATTGAGCGTTTTCCGTTTCATTAAACATTATTTATTAAAAATTAATCTGTTCAAAGTCATTACTCAGAAGCTATACCTCTGGGGGTACTGGATTGGAGATCGATCGTTCTCTGATTCAGGTCAAAATTACGATCTATGGATGAATGAATGGATGTATGAATGGGTCAGCCCTATTAACGGGTGCGAAGTATGGTGTGGCAGAAGTCGAATTCTTGGCCATAGATGGCGCCACTGAAAAACAAGAAACGCACACTCTGTCTTAAATTTGCTCGGTTTCACCAAGCAGGCTTGCCCGTGTGGCAAGTGACATTAGAAACAACAACAGCAACTAATCAGAAGCTACATATAACATTTAATCCAGCTTTTGGATTATATTTGGGATTGAAGATCCAAGAAACATAATCAAAGATATAGCTATTTTAGAATCACAAGTTATTATAGTATAATTTTAAGGATTTTTTGGATCATGTTCGCGATTAAAGATCTAATATACAAGATAAAGGAGATATTTGTTTTAGATTTACAATCCACAATTTTTAAATTTTTACATTTAAAAATATTTAATAGTTTTATGCTTCATTAGAGATAACCTATAATAATAACGATAAATAAATTTTAAGAACTCATTCTTTAGAAGGTATAACTTATCGCAGGTTTTTGGATTATATTTATGATTGAAGATGTAAGAAACAAGAAGAAAGAGATATTTATTTTAGAATCACAAGATATTTTTTTTTCAGTTCATATAATTTAAAACGTTTAAACAGTTTATGCTTCATTAAAATCTGTTTATTACAAAATAAGCTTTCACTAATCATTCTTTAGAAGCTATAACCTTTCTTGATAATTTGGATTAAAGATCCAAGAAATAAGATGAAATGAGTTATTTTAGAATCACTTGGTTTTTTTTTTTTTTGAATTTTTATTATTAAAATGGTTTGAGAATTTTATACTTCTAAAGAAGTATAAAATTCTCAAACCATTTTAATAATTTAAGATTATTCATTAAAAATAGAAATTTAAAAATCATTCCTTAACAGGTTATCTTTCTTCAGTTTTTGGATTATATTTTGTAATTGAAGATCTAAAAAACTAGATCAAAGAGATTGTTAATTTAAAATTGCAAGATATGTCTTTAATTTTTCTGATTTCAAACATTTATTAATTTTATTATTTTATTAAAAACTATTTATTAAAAATGTGCTTTTAAATATCACTCTGTAACAGGGATAATCTTTCTTGAGTTTTTGAATTATACGTGATTGGGGATCCAAAAAACAAGATGAAAGTGATATTTATTTTTAAATAGCAAGATGATTTTTTAAATTTTTATAATTTAAGTATTTTAAAGGTTTTTTGCTCTTTAAAAATAAATTATTAAAAAATTATCTACTAAAAATAAAATTTTTCGAGCTTTTGAATCGCATTTGTAATCGAAGATCCAAGAAACAAGATCAAAGACAAATTTACTTTGGAATTAGGAAATTTTTTTTAAAATTTTATAATTTTGATAACCTTAATTATTTTTTGCTACTGCCTCTGGCCAAATTATTAGATGCACTTTAAGATTCTATGTATAATCTTAACTATCAGGTGATACTATAGAGCTTTACTGCTTTTACGCGACTGAAACCGGTTTGAACTTTTTAATGTTCATGTATCAATTTGTTAAATTGTGCGCCTTATAATATAAATTCAACGACTGGATAAATTAGACGATATATTATATAAATGAAGAATCTAATATATATAATTCTCTTACGTGGCTCCCAAATTTTGGCTGTATTTCTTTTCCGCCGGTGACAACGTTTGCTTTGTTTTGTTTACTCTACTATTTCTCTTACACGCCGAATCGACCAATGATTGCCGCTGAAAATGTCACATGCCAAATCTAGATGAGGGGGCTCAACATATAGCGCTTTTAAAAACGGAAACTGAAATAACCAGAGAGCATCAGCTGCGGCAATCTCATACTATTAAGCTAGGCAGTAGTCTTTGTCGATTGATCTCTATTTTAGTATTTTGTCGAAAGCGTTTTTTTTTTCACCAATACGACGTTTTTTTTCACCAATATTACGAATTTATTTGATGATTTTTGATTTATATCACGAATTATACTATAGCACATTTCTAATAGATTTAACGAATTACATGTCATTTATTTGAATTCAAATTTATTTTAATGACTTAGTATTTACAAAAAAGATGTAATTTTTTTTAAAAAAAAGTTTTTACATGGATTTGAATGATTGTTTTGAATTCTTAGAATTTTGTGCATTTGCAATGTACCTAAGTTAGTAGCGAGCGAAGCGAGCTTGGTTTGCGAAGCAAACCATATAAGATTGCGTAGCAATTTTCGGGGGTTGGCGAGCGTTAGCGAGCAGGGATCGCATAGGGATTTCACTGCCATAAATGGCGCCACTGGAAAACAAGAACAATCGCACCTCCTCTGCCTAAACTGGCAAACGTCAATATCGACAACAAAAAATTTTTATAATTACATGTTATCACGAGTTCATATGCAATACTTTTATATTTAAACATATATGTAATGGGTTTTTATTCAGGAGATTTTTATATACTTCCTATTTGTATTTATTTTTAACATATAGCATTGCAATGTTAACCAATTGATACACGAACATAAACGAGAACAAATTGATTACAGTCGCGTAAAGACAATAAAGCTGTATATTATCACCCAGTAACAAAGATTTTACATAGAATCACGTAATGCGTCTAATAATTTGTACAGGGATTCTATATTGAAGAATTTTTATTTAAAGAATAATCTGTGAAACATCATTCTTCCGAAAATATAATCTTTCTTGAGCTTTTGGATTGTCTTTGCGATTAAAAATCCATGGAATGAATAGAATCAGTGTTATGTGAAAAAAACTGTTACCAAAAAAAATCTGAATACCAAGGAAAAAAGCTCGGATTGAATAAATAAAAGTCTAGAATTTCTTCAAGCTTGCAGAGCTATGTTGTTCTTTCATTCCAGACTGAAATCCATTAGATAACTTCAGTTGGACATTGTCCAGAGGAGAAGCAGAGTGAAACTACGTAGCCCTGAAATTAATTGCAAAAGATTTGTTTAATGGAAATGGAGAAAGCTGATAAATTTAAAAATTACATTTATAATGTTTTAATTAAAAGTTTCTTATTAGTGTAATCATTAGATCTTATTAATGTAATTTGTTGTTTAAAATAGAATAGTTTCTTCATTGATTTTGGAGAATAAAAAAATATCTATTCCTTTTCCTGTACGAATTTATTTGAAAGTTAGTCCTAAGAAAGATCCTTTTCTCGAAAAAAACTCTTGTTCTAAAAACTGTTCTAGAAATCATTCTTTTGCCATAAAACCATATTTAATTTTTAATTTTGACAAAATCATTACCAAAGCACGTCGGTTGAAATTATCGAGTTTTTTTAATCCCTCTCTTTATCTAGAAACTTGATAAATTTAAAAATATTCTGATAGTGTTGACTAAAATGTTTTCTTAGATTACAATCACATAATTTGTGAAAAAGTGCCTCGACAGTAGATTTTGTTAACCGTAATACAAGACTGAAAATGTTTCGAATAGAGCATGACCAGTTATAGTCTATATTTTATTTCTTATTTTACTACTAGGTTGAACAGTCAATTCTCAAAACTGCAGCCCTGTAATTTTGAACCCAAACCAGAATACGAGGAAATATTAGGACGAACTAGTCTTTTGGAGGATTTTCTGATGGAACTAACACGGATTTTCATTACATGGAGAGAAAAACCAAGAAAACGTCCCATGGTTAGCACGGCTGCAAGGGAATTCTAACTCATGATCCTGCTACCACTGAGTCAGCACCGCGGTTGGTATGAACCAGGAGCAGAATTCGTATCAACCAATCACATCAGGGGTTCGAACTTCTGTCACCTTATTGGGAAGCGAACTCTCTATCCCCTGAGCCACTGCTGCTCCGGTTAATAATAGCCGATGCTCAAGTTAATGTCCTTGCATTTCCGGAAGAGGGACCACTTTCGGTTAATTTTCAAAAGCCGTTTAATGTACATTGAATAGGTATAGCGACTCAAACAGCCACAAATCTGGAGAAAAAAAAATTATATTTTTTTGCCAGAATTTGTGAAATTGTCCCCAGAATTTTATTTCCGCCATTGTTGTTCCAAATTAGTGTTCAATCAAAATTAGCAAGCTGTTTTTACCCTGATATATTGCTATTTTTCTCACCAGGTGGCCGAGCGATAAGCGTCTCTGACTGTAAATGGTTGCGGGTACAAATCCCGCTCTGGGCATGGATGTGCGTTGTTCTCTGTTGTGTGATGTGTGGTAGCCCACCCTATAAACGGGCATCTGTGGCAGCCACATTATCCACCGCTGCCATATAAACGGGTATCTGTGGATAATGTTGCTCGCCTCCATGGCTTTGGTTCACAGGTGACCACAGGTAACGTTTAATGAGCAACACTTCCAGCATCTTCCAAGGTTAAGAACGTAAGTTCAGTGCCTGCCGTTAAAAAAAATTTTTTTTACGATTTTATCCAGATATCATAAGAATTAATGGTTATTTATTTTTTAACATCAAATTAAGATTGCCTTGACTATTTATGATATAAATTAATAGTTCATAAACTAGTCGTACCTACAGCCAACATTGTTCATTTCCTCGTGTCTAGTTATTTAATCCTTACTGCGATTAAATCCACTAGTTTGAGCTGTCTTTCTTATTGTAATTATCCACTTCTCACACTGACCTACATAATTACTGTTAAATCAGAGAATTTCTCCATTGTTAGACTAAGTAGCTGTTTTCGAAATCTCTAGAGCAAACAATGGTTTATAGGAGGAGATGGCATATGTTGCTATCAAATTAGATTGAATTTTCCATTGTTTTACACTGAGAAGGAGATTTAGAGCTGTAATTAATACCACGTGTGCTTGTTTCCAACAAATGATATTTCCAATATCCAGGGAAATCAAGTGTTGCGCAGTTGTCGCCTCGTGTAAATGCTAGCAGAAATGAATTAAATGATTAACACATTAGTGATTGCCAACTAAGATTTAAAGAGAGATTGCTAATTAAGATTTAAATAAGAACTTAATTTAAAATTCACATAAAAGTCAGAGGAATCATGGAGGAAATCAAATATGGTGAACTCATGATGGAAATTCTTCGAATTATTTCGATTGTCTGATGAGAGGAAAAGGTAGAGAAATGTGAAAAAATTTAATTATAAATTATATCTTTCACTTTCATTGGACACTGAGACTAGTTTTGTTACTTCCAGTCCTGATTTCGAATTGACTTCCTTTTGCCAGATTTTAAAATGCGGTTTTCTGCTTGTACTTGAATGATAGTTTTTGATCCCAGAAAGAATATTTTTGAAAAAAGTAAGAAAATGTGCATGTTTCGAAATTAGATCATATTGAGTAACAATTTTTCTGAGTTTAAAAAGGTAATTCAGAGTTCTATGAAGCTAACATATAAAATTCACAACAAATGCATATAGAGTAGTTTTAAAATTTATATTTTTATTAACCCTAGTTCTTCATTTTTTTATTGTCCCACTGCGTGGAAAAAACCGAGCATGCATTTGATTTCAAAGTGCAACATCGTTATTAAACAGCATAGAAGAAAATCAAATTCAATATTTCAATTCAATGTATGATGAAAAGTAAGGAATAAAGCAAAAGAGCGGGAATAAAGTATAAAACTGTCGAGTTTTTGTTTTATTCACTTTGTTTCGATTTTCTTCAGTGCGAAGTGTGCCAATTTTGTCTTTATTCACATTGTTTTACTTAAGCGAAATTCACCATATTCTGCCAATTTCTGCGCCTCTATATAAGCTTTATTCATGCTGTTCTACTTCCTTCGCGTTGCTCTACTTTGTTTAAAAGCAGCACAGATTATACTCTTTCTTCATTTATAATAGTTGTTTTTAAGCTTCTTGATAATTTTATAAAATCTTAAAACATTGTTTGATATTTTTGTTTTTGTTAGCAAAATAATATCAAATTATGAAATTATGAATTACGAGCATGAATAATTTCCAGATTTCGAAATAATGAATTATGTATATGAATAATTACCAAATTAGCCGACCAGGTGGCAAAGTGGTTAGCGTGCCTGACGGCGGAGCCGATGGTCACGGGTTCGAATCCTGCTCAGGGCATGAATGTTTCTTTCTCTCTGTGCTCTATGTCCTTTCTCCTTTGTGTGTGAATGTGACCCGCCCTATAAACGGGTTTGTGGTTGTGTGACGTGGGCGACGTTACTCCACCGCCGTGGCTTCACCACAGGTGGGTAACGAGAAGAGAGTAGCAGTTCTGGCATTTTCTGTGGCCAATGAAACTTCGTCCCAAGTTCTCGCCATTAAAAAAAAAATTATCAAGTTATAAATTATGTACATGAATAATTACCAAATTATGAATTATGATCATGAATAATTATTAAATTAGGAATTTTGAATTATGTGCATAAATAATTACCAAATTATGAATTTTGAATTCTGTACATGAATAATTACCAAATTATGAATTATGAACATGAATAATTACTAAATTATGAATTTTTATTATGTACATGAATAATTACAAAATTATGAATTTTGACTTATGTACATGAATAATTACCAAGTTATGAATACTACCAATTCCTTTTCTCTCATATATAAAATGTGTATAAGTAACTAAGTAGGGAAAATTGTAAGATTTCTTATCAAGTATGTACGATTTTCTGACATGTATGACAATATAATGAAGTATGTAAGACTTCATGTCAATATTTGAAATTTCGGCCTTATTTTTTATAAAGATTTTTTTGGACGTATGAACTAAATTTTATCCATATTCTATGCAATAATCAGACATCAAATTATGTCAGAAATATTAGAAATCATAAAAAAAGATATATGAAATAAAGATATATGAATATATGAAATAAAAGATATATGAAGTTAATAAAACTATTCAATGTAGCATTAAATGTTTCAACTTAATGTAACAATCTCCGTATCGAAATGAAAGCGATTATAGTATTTATTTTCTTTAAACAAAATCTTCATAAAATCAGTCATAAGATTATAATAAATTAATAAGTCATAAGAAATTTCATTCATATTATATGTATTAATCAGACATCAAATTATGTCAGAAATATTAGAAATCATAAAAAAAGATGTATAAAATAAAGATATATGAATATATGAAATAAAAGATATATGAAGTTAATATAACTATTCAATGTAGCATTAAATGTTTTAACTTAATGTAACAATCTCCGTATCAAAATGAAAGCGATTAGAGTATTTATTTTCTTTAAACAAAATCTTCATAAAATCAGTCAGAAGATTATAATAAATTAATAAGTCATAAGAAATTTCATTCATATTGTATTCAATAATCAGATATCAAATTATGTCAGAAATATTATAAATCATAAAAAAAAGATGTATAAAATAAAGATATATAAATATATGAAATAAAAGATATATGAAGTTAATATAACTATTCAATGTAGCGTTAAATGTTTTAACTTACTGTAACAATCTCCGTATCGAAATGAAGGCGATTATAGTATTTATTTTCTTCATACAAAATCTTCATAAAATCTGTCATAAGATTAAAAGCAAACAGTATAAATTCATTTTCAACACCAAAATTAATAAATATGGATTTCTTTCCAAGATTAAAAAGCATGAATAATTATTTCATGAAAGAGTAAGGAATAAATATCTGCTCATTTAAAGGATGGAAGTAATAAGTATAAATATAAATCAAAAACTAATTCTTGAAATGATTTTTTTTATCTAAATTAAGTTTTGAATAAAAGCATATTAATTGTATATCACTACCAATTTAGAATTGTAATTTTAAATAGTTTAGTAATTGAATTATTTCAATTTTTGAAAAATTGAATTAAATATATATCATATGCATTATATTCTCAACACCACAATAATATTTAAATGGCTTATGCTACGCTATTGACTTCGTACAAAAGATACCCGTAAAAACAAAAATAACTAAGACTTAATAAAAATTTTATCTTTGAAAAGGTTCACCTAATTTTGAAGGTTATTTATTAACCAGAAGGAAGTTTATTAACCAGACATTTCATTGTTTCGAATAAAGTAGTTTACGAATTTCTTCCCCTTCATCAATTTTTTTATTTGGAATGTTGGACGACGGAAACGCCTTACCACGAGAATTTCATACAATGATGCACACATTGTAACTGCTAAGTAAAAGCACTTGGGATGCGTGCCAAAAAGTTGATGTAAATGAAGCTAGAATAAGAGCAATTTACATTGTGAAAGAGCCAAGAAGTACTTTTTAATGCAACATATGGTTCGTAAAACTTTTATTTTGTAACGGAAAATGCCACTGGAACTACTCGTTTAGCATTAAAAAAATAACTAGTTAAACTAGTTTATAAAATTTGATGTCTTATTACTTTGAATGAACCAAATAGGAGGGATTTCGGATAATTTTTTAAGGAATTGAACATATTCAATATTTAGGAATTATTTTCTATAGAAAGTACAAGATATTTATTATTAAATAAATTCTAACTATGATATCAGGTATTAAATACCAGACAAAATATCGTTCTGACAATTCTATGTCCATCATGCGAAGGCAGTTTCCGAAATGCAGTTTTCTGATTGTTAACTTTGCCATTTATCTGCGAAAAATTCGTATCCTTGTTGACATTTAGGCGGAATTCAACCAAATTTTCACAATTACGATAGCTCAATTAAGCCAATCAGAAAACTGTATTTTTGTAAACATATTGCATTTTGAGATATGTAAAAATACAGGATTTTGATTTGCCTAGAAAGCCATGGATTTGCGAAATATAGCTTTTTCTGTTTTCATACTGTAGATTAATGAAGAAGCTAACATAATACTGATGGATTTTACACTGTGCAGATATTTTGCTTAAAGAGGAAGGAAACGTAAAATAAACTTTCTATTCGATTTGGGGCACCCCTCTTATGTGGGGGTCTAGGCAAACTTCCCCGTATGCCCCCGCCTGAGTCAGGCTCTGATTAATTGCAGTGTTAAAATGTAAAGGTTTAAACCAGGTATTCAATTGGACAACAATTATTTCTGGTCTGGAATTTTACAAATTTATTCTAAACTACAATTCTATGACATTTGTGTTGTTTTTCAAGGTCTCTGTATCCAATACCGTGCCCTCTGATAACAACTTTTCTATCGAAAATCAAAACTTCTGTATAAAAATATTACAACTTTCACAATAAATAGATTGTTTGTTTTTGCTTCCTTCCCCTATCACCCTTTATTTCCGAGAATTTTAATTTTGAAATCAATAAGTCATCCGTTGAACAACCGTTTCAGTTTGACTGAATTTGAAATTCTCTCCTCATCTTTCAAGAATTATTGAAATAAATAATTCTGTACTACAAATTGAACTACAAACGGAACATAAAACATTGTTATAATAGTCTTCTTTATATTACTTTCATTTTGTTTCACACATTTTAAAAATTTTAGTTTAAAAGATATTTACAGTTTTATCGAGCTTTTGTATTATACACTATTTTTTTGTTGCATGAGTGGTATGTATCAAAAATGCAATTATGTGCGAAATTCACAGTTAAATAACTATGATTACAATTAATAAATTTAGAAAAACAGCTACGCAACAGTGCAAAGTTTTCATGGAGTAAATCTAAATGAACAATAGTGCACTATAATAAAAATGCCTAATGTTTAAATTTATATTCTTAGGAACACCTTAGTTTAATAGTTTATTAGTTAACATTATTTTTAGAAAAAAAGCTAAGTTATTATATTAAATTCTAGAAAAGATAAATAAACTTTTTATTCATTTCTATATAATGTATTATTGCTAAACTTGTTTTCCTGAAAATAAATTTAAAAAAAAATCTTTTTTCAGAGAAAGGCTGATTGTTACATCTCTTACTTATACTAAGAGAGTGCTATCATTTTAATCTTTTTCATAAGATTCTCTTTAAGATTGCTTATCAGTAAAATGCATTATTCATTTCAGCATTTTTCACATCGCAAGCAACAACCCTTAGGCCAAGACAGGCTGGTCGGTAGGCCACTGGGATCATGTCCAAGAGTTCGTGGGTTCGATCCCCGCCGGCTGAAGACTCTCCGTGTAGTAAATGGTAACTGATGCACGCAAAGTCTTCCACGTTCCCAGAATAAATCAATACCTCTCAGGGTACTGATCCAGGAGTTTCCTTGTCTTCTGGATTGGTTTAAAATTACATGGCTACGGAATTGAACATTAGCAGTCGTAAACCCAAAAATTGGGTCGGCTGTTCAACGACGGATATGGAAAAAAATAAAACATAAATAAATAAAAAATAAATAAGTAAAAAAAGCAACATCCCTTATTAAAATGAAATATTAATTTCCCCTTATAAACAAAACTTCGAAAAGTTCTAAAAAAATTTATTCAGTCGATAAAATGTAGAAATATTTGTTTTTTTGCAACACTTATAAGACACTTTTGCTCACACTTTAAAAAAATTGAAATTAAAATAAATAAAAGTACGCAAGAAAGCTTTCATTGTGTACTTTTAAAATAAGATTTCAAAATGACTTCAAATAAAAATGACAAACATGTTACAACTTGTTTTTAAATGATGCAAAATATTCTCGAAGCGATGTTTTGTTCTGTGCTTGATTATGTATTCATATAATTAATCGACAATCCTTCACTTTCGAAGCTTTGTGATTTGGTAACGAAGGCAGAATTAGCCCTCTTGGCAACCGTCAAAATCGTTAAAGTTTGTGATTGAGTAGTATTCTCCCTGAAGCATTGTCATCAAATGCATTGGGGTTTTCACTAACAGAAGCCGGAATATCACTTTCAGTCAAATTTTATCAATCATTTCCCCACTTAAATCATTAAAAAAAAAATGGCGAAAATTATTTTTGAATTTACCCTAACTCATGACTTTCATGTTTTTGATTTATTTACTTGTAAATTTGTATTGTAGCAAGCAATTTTTAAGTAATTCTCGAAGTTTATGTTTGAAAATTCAATTAAAAAAATTTGAAATATTTTCTCAATTTCTTCGAAACTATATAGTCGGTCTAAGAAAATGGAAATGTTTTTTTTTTTTTTTAAATATATTGATATGATCTTACCATGACCCTATAACGATCGATTAATATTTAAGAAAACGGTCATAAAAGATCCAATTTTATTACACGCGTGTTACACGCGTATTTGATTAGTTCTGACGTCTAGTTTAAAATAAACCAACTATCTACAATTATCTTAAAAATATCGTGGTACTGCCATCTGGTGTCTAAAAGGAGAAATAAAATGCTTTCTGGGCAAAAGAAATGAATTAGTTATATTTTTATTGGCGCGTTACTACTGAACACTCCATCCCGGGAATATCACGGGAGCGAAAAATAGAGGGCGAAACCTCACCCCCTCATTTTCACGGGAGCGAGAAGGAAGGGGTTAAGGGAGGGAACATTTCACTTAAAATTTTATTACCATTCTTTTACTATGAAAACTAATTAAATAACTTCTTAATGGCAAAAAGATAATTTTACTTACGATAAATTCTAAATTAGCTACTAAACTGTTATTTATGTCAGGGATGAGTTATCAAATATGGTATAAGGTATAAATAATACTGATTAGGGTACCGTGGTAATTTTTTTCTTTAAGCTTGTCATAACTAATATAAATTAATGCTTGCACAAGATGCACATGTTTCATCCTGTTTAAAAACTTTAGTTTGGAAAGATTTATACCATTCCTGCAAAATTAGACAATAACTCACTTGTATAGTAGCGAAGCGAGACGAGATTACGTAATGATCTGAAAGGACCAATGAAAGCAGTTCTTCGGGTTAGTGAGTGCGGTAAGCAGGCCACCTCGTTTTAATCTAAATGCGTTTCCAAGAAACAAGCTATTTGAAATTTCAATTTAGAAATTAGATAAATTGGTTTCTATTTTGAAAAGCTCAATTTTAAATCAGCATAACGTTTTTAAATAGAATTATTTCGACAACTAAATTAAAGTTAAATATTAATAACTTAGTTAAATATTAGTTAAAGTTAAATATTAATAAATATAAACACTTAGATATTAAGTTTGATTTATTAAAGATACAAAAAATACCACAAATTTCTGAAAGCAAAATTAAATTTCTGTTAGTGAAATACAATGTTTCAGATTCTTAGGGTTTGTAAATCACGAATGAAATCTCAAAGGCAAAAAACCATTTTCTGTTCTAAATCGATTTATTTTTAATGGATTTTTTCTTCATGGGTCGTAGATGTTATCCATTTGTTCGAGTCATTAGTTATCTGGGATACATTTTACATTTTTCCTTAGCTCTTTCGAAGATTCGAAATCAAATTTTCGTTCGCTCATTATCTGATAATTTAATAATTTCTCTTCTGTGTATCCGTGATTTAAACTGACATAATGTTATAACTTCAGATATATAATACGCCATAAATTTATTTTGTAGATTGCATTTTAAAGTCAACAAATAAAAATAAATTCCCTTAATTTTGTTCTATCAAAATTTGTTCAAAGTCCGGAAATATTGCGCATGTAAATCAAAAAGAGTTGCGCAATTGTGTGATTGGTGTGAGAATACATTATTTTTATACATATTAGTTTAACGATTATCATAAAGTCTTTTTCAAAATTGAATCAAATCAAATAATTTCATTTGGATTGTTGAAGGAAATGTATTCCATTTTAAGAAATGTTTGATACAGCAAACTGAGATATGCCTCTTAAAATTTTTTTTTCAATATGTAGTTGTGAAGTATTTTGAATCTGAAGAGTACAATAAATTATTGTAATTAGAATTAATGCTCTCTCGATTACAATCGTGTAATCGAGTTTAGAAAATTATATAGTTAAAAAATCTTATTTTCTAAACTCTATTACACGATTGTATGGTTAAATTTTACTCTAAGTTTAAATTAAATGTTAATCAATCAGGTTTAAATCAAACCTCAATATAATATCGCACAATTTATTAATATTATAGTACTATAATTATTATCCATTGATATTGTTTTAATGTTGAATATTTAGATTTTAAAATTGATATTGTTAACAGTTTTATTAAAATTGGTGTCTTTGATAAAAGAAAATTTTTTAAATTTAGAGTTATTTTTTTCTGCAACTTTAATACTAATTTGTGTAATAAAATATTTAAAAATTTAGTTTTTTCACAATTGGTTAGGATCAAAAATATTTGCAATAATGTTGAAAGTTTTCGGAAAGCTGTGAATAATTTTTTAAATAATTTGAGTAATAATGATTTTCCTTTTAATTTTTGTATTGTTAATTTTTTAATTAAAAAAATGATTGAAGAATTCTAGGTTTTTATATATTCTTCTTTTCACAGGGCGCAATTCAAGTCTTAACTGAGCAGTCCCAGTTAGGCATTCTATTAATTTGTTACGTATTTCTTTCTTTTGACTTATTTCTTTTTATTCTCCATCTGCGCATTGTAATAGAGGGCGTTGTTTTCTTTAGTTTTTAGTGTTTCCTTTTCATTCGGCTTGCTTCTGAAATCGATGTTTGACCTGCGACTAAGTGAGTTTTTATTTTTCTGATGATTTTGTTTGAGTTTCTCTTCTTAATTTGTTATTTGTATTTCATGTTTTTTTCTGAACTTCTATACAAAACCATCGGGGTACTGAGGGAGTTAATTTAGGCATTTACTTCTCCCTCAATTAGAAATGGTTTTGTTTTTATGGCTACAGGGGTCGGTACCCCCTTAAGACGTCGGCTTCGGTGGTCATATTTTTATTTTTATTTCCTTCCTCCTTTTTTTCTTTCTTAATAACGGCAGGTACTTTAACTCTCGTTCTTCACCTCGGAAGATGCCGAAAGTGTTTCTCATTTAACGTTACCCATTTGGCACCTGTGAACCTAAGTCATGGTGGCGAGCAACATTACCCATGCCACACTGCCACAAATACCCGCTCATGGGGAGGTCACATTCGCATATCACACACAACAGAGGACAACACATGGAGAGAAACATCCATGCCCAAAGCTGGATTCGAATCCCCGGTCATTGGCTTCGCAGGCAGGCACGCTAACCACTCGACAACCTGCCCGGCAAAGCGATATCTTGAACCATAACCTTACAACAATTTTAAGTTGAATCATGTTTACGTTCAAGATGAATTATTGTAGCATGTAAAATATCAAGCTACCATGCTTTATAAGCATGATTAGATAATATGGTTCCAATTAGCCCCACATTAAGATTGCAACAAGTATATCGGTGATTCTTTTTAAACATGACAATTCGGACTAAAAAATTTCTTCAAATTTAAAGTCTTCAAAATAATCAAAAAACATTTTTGTATACTTCTTTAGTTACACTTATTAGTATTTTACAGACAGCTGTGTAGTTTATTGACATTTACTCGAGAATAAAAAATAAAACAGAAATTCACCAAATCTTGAATGCCAGGAAAATGTCATATTAGCTTAGAAGTTTAAAAAACAGTCATTTTAAGTTAATAGTAAGTAAGTCAACTTAAGCCTTTATGTTAGATGGACCATAAATTGCTCAAATTAATTCTTTTCATCCACTGTAGAAAGAATGAAAAAAATTTTTGTTGCTGATATGTACAGAATAAAATTGTGTATCATAATCAATCATTAAATAAATAAATAACTTCGATTACATCCAAGCATATTACAATCATACATAAACTTGGTATTAGGTTAATATTTGCTTTCCCTCCTTACAGTATTGGCAGTTAAAAAATTTCTGGTAACGCTTCAATGTAATGGCATTCATAAGCCAGGTTAATTACAAATTCGCCATTTTATAGAGCATACCTTTATTTTAATTTAATATTTTGACCAAAGACGTTTATATTCTGCCGAAAACAACAGGATTTCTTGAAATAACTCCAATAAATTTATGTAGTTTATGTTATTAATGATTTCAATAAGACAGGAAAATGACAACACAAAAACCTACTCTTCTTGAAAAAATTTTTGAAATAGATTTTGAACCAGAAAATTGGTTCTTTATTCATGCAACAAGACATGCTCATGTAGGAGGGTATCTAATCAATCTATTAACATAAGATATTGATTGCTGGCTCTATCTATTTTAGTTATAAAACACTAAATAAAAGTAGCCAGGAAAATGACAGATTTTCTTGGGACAGACAAATGTTTGACAGAAAAAATCATTTTTAACGAAGTTTTTGTAAATAATACCCTCTGCGTATATTCTAGAAATACTTACACCGGTTGAGATAAAAAAATAAGATACTGAGAAATTTATGGGAAGTTTTGAAGCTAGTTATTATTGGAAACATTGTTTGGGACATGACATTTTGAAGTTCAATTAAATTTTTTAACTATGCAAAACAGTCAATGCTAGTGCAAAGTCATTTTAAAATGCTAACAGCAATCAAGAAAAATTATATATTAAGAAGCTGGAAAACAAAAAAAAAATTAAAATATGTAATCGCTTCCCCACCTTAACACTATTTATATATACGTAAAAAGGAGCGTTCTTGTTCATTTTATATATATATATATATATATATATATATATATATATATATATATATATATATATATATATATATATATATATATATATATATATATATATATATATATATATATATATATATATATATATATATATATATATATATATATATATATATATATATATATATATATATATATATATATATATATATATATATATATATATATATATATATATATATATATATATATATATATATATATATATTTATTTATACACACGGAGGAAAAAAAAGGCATACTTTAAACTTACGACTTACGGTCTAAATTTATATATTTGCTGATGATAAATTATGATGTTAAAATTTTCCTTTTTCTTTTTTATTATCTTGCTCATTGGATGAAATATATTGTTGTTTGTCTCTGGAGAAAAAGCTATAACGCAATTCGTTTTGTCTGTAGATCAGTTTTAAAACTGATGGAATTTATTTATCAGTTTTATATCCATTTATTTCAAGTAAAGCTATGAATAAAATACATTTTTTGTTCATAAAATCATGGATTAGTTTTCCGTTTTTCAATACGTAGCTTTATTAAATATTTATTAGTGTTCAAAAGAAGAATTTCCTCAATTTCTTTAAATGAACTGATGAAGTTTGTATGTTCTCTATGGACAGCAAATCTTTCCTGTTACTATAATTTTGATTTTATTCATATTTCATCTGCAGTAACTCACCAAATAGAAATGTAATTTGAATAGGTTTAATAATTAGTTGTTCTGTTTTCGAAACGGAATTAAAAAATCGCCGTGTTTCTAAAATCTAGCGTCACATATCAGTGCAAAAATATTCAATTTAAAAGTGTTACACTCAGAGCATATATAGCACTTAGAAAAAAAGTACGCAATGCACGTAAACATCCTACGGTTAATCTGATGACAAGGAGACTCTTGCCCATGAATCAGTGTTACAATCAGAGTGTTGTTGACGTATGCCCGTTTAGGCAGAGGGGGTGCGATTGTTCTTGTTTTCCAGTGGCGCCATCTACGGCCAAGAATTCGACTTCTGCCACACCATACGTCGCACCCGTTTATAGGGCGGACCCACTCATACATCCATTCATTCATCCACAGATCGTAATTCTGACCTGAATGGAGAACGATCGATCTCCTATCCAGTACCCCCAGAGGTATTGATTTGGTATGGGAACATGGAGGACTTTTGAGTCTCGACAGATGTAACGTGCATCAGTCACTTTACTACACGGGGAGTCTCCGACCGGCGGGGTTCGAACCCACGAACTCTCGGACATGGGACCTGCTCCATACCCATTAGGCTATCCCTGCCAATCAGAGTGTTATATAGCACTTAGAAAAAAATGTACGCAATGTACGTAAACCTCCTACAGTTAACCTGGCCGCAAGGACACTCTAACCCATGAATCAGCTCTGTGGTCCATGCGAGTCAAGTGCGGAATTTTTATTGGCCATCCAACGCTGAGATTCGAACCTAGTTCACCTCATTAGGAATTAAGATGTTGATGTACCCTTCGAATTAGCTATTGATAATGCTAAAAACATAATTAAATTGAGCTAACGTTTGCACATGTCGAAGTCTAATTAGAAATTCAAATTCTTTTCAATTGTTGTCACCATTTTGCAAATAATTAAAATAATTTTAAAAGTCACCAGTATTTAATACACAGCTTAGAGTTTTTGAAGCTCATACCAGCCCACATTCCTTTAGGTTGACTAGAAAATATTTGAATAATTTTTCAATCTGCTTGATGCAGCTTCAGCTAATGTCTGCCTGATGCAGCTTCTCTTATGCTCATGCAACGAGTTCAAGTCAAATGAAGGCAATTGAGCAAAAGTTGTTATTTTAATTCATCTCAAAGGTCGTATACTCATTGCAATATGCCTAAACCATCAGATTAAATAGAAAATACTGAAGACTTTTGCAATAAACCTGAAGCATTGCAGAGTGCCGTTGGTGTTTTGCGAAGAGGCATATATTTTCAATTGGCCTACACCATACACATAAAATTTTTATTGACGTTAAAAAATAAGTTTTCATTTATTAAAAAAAGAAAAACGTTTCTGATACATTTTAGAATAAATTTGAACATTACGAAGGTATTGTATTGTATTTAAATTATTGTATTTAATTTTCTGTATTTGTAATTTATTTGTATAAGCATTTGTTAACCGTAACATTACAAGTGTTACTTCAGAAGAGAAGATATTTTTTAAAATATTTTTAAATAATTTGAAAATACATTTAACAAGAATTCAGGAAAAATCTATTAATTTGTTTCACTTCTTTAAAATTTCTCCCACGCTGCTCTATACTATATATTTACGATTTCAAAATTGAATTCGTTATTTTCTCTTCAAATCAGTTCTTCCAAGGAAAGTTATTAAACGCTAAATGTGAAGAAAATATTTTTAATAAAAATCAATAAAGTAAATGTTAAAGGATTTTCTTCCACAGGAATATATCAGATGCAATTACGAACTACAATTCAGAAATGCGTTTTATAAATACATCATTCTTATAATACAATTTGCTCTGAAATGAAATCTCAAAATTTGAATATATATATATATATATATATATATATATATATATATATATATATATATATATATATATATATATATATATATATATATATATATTTAAATATTAGTTTTTGCCCCATTTCCAGAAAAAAATAATGTTTGACTTAGATACATGATTGCAGAAAATTCCTTTGATTGATCGTTTTTTAGCAAAGATCTTCCGAATATTTAGAATGACAATTGCTAACGCTATTCAAAGCCTATTCCTTTTGCTTGACACAATCACTTTTAGATTTATTTTTCGCAGTACATGAAATCGACATTTATAATATATGGACAAAATAATGGAAACACTTCTATATCAATTCATTTTTTTATATTTCTCAAGAAATACTTAAAACATTTATATTTTTACAAGAAACGAATCTTTACATCGCTACAACAATTAAGTTTTATTATTTTAATGAAATATATTAAATAATAAGTTCTATATTTCTTTGCTTAAAATAAATTTTCCTAGAAAGGAATTTGAAAGCTCTAATTATATTTCAAAAGAATTTTTCCCTCTGTTGATATGTTAATTAGAAAGTCATAAATAGGGTTTTAATATTAATTTCATTCTTTTGAAGACTCTTTCAGTTATATTTACTAATTAACATGCATGAGAAAATCCACAGTGAATCAGGGGAAATGTTTTAAGGCGTTTGTATTAAAAATTAACATTTTGATTTATAATTTTTGATATAATTAAAGTTGGATGATGTGTGCAAAATATTGTTAAACTGCTTATAAAGATTTCGTATTCTTTTATGCCTTATGATAGTTTTGAATTTGGTGAAATTATACTTCATAAATGTATAGGGTAATTAAACTTAGTTATTCTAAGAATGAAAATTTTCGAAAACACGTTTATAAGCAGGCGTTCTTTCAAGTTACCGAACTTGAAATTTTCTCTGGTTCTTAAAGGTTAGTCAATAAGTTTTTTCTAGTGAGGTTTGGTCTGTTCTATGCGCAAACAGTCTGTTTTTGCTTTCTTAAGATTTAACATTTTTTATTGATTTCTCCACTCAGCACAAAGAGACTTATCTAACATTTTACAGAGATTAAGGAACTTTTTTTTAATTTCCAATGAGCTGCAGAATCAGTCTTCCCGATGAGCAGACCTACCGCGTTCTCCAGAAGTGGTATCCACTCTTTCAGGACCACCACAATGGGTGAGATACCGTTGGCCATGTTAATTTGAACGCCACACTAGATGGCAGCACCGAGACTTTATTTGGATGCTAAAGTGCACTAGGAATTTAATTTTGCCGGAAATGCCAAGAGCCAATAAGGAACTCCAGGGATCTTTTGCATGCCGCATAATCATACGACATGACCGCTGAAGATTTTCTGCATCCCGAAAATCCGGTGTCAGGGCCGGGGATCGAACCCGCAGACTTGGGCTCAGAAGGACAAACCAACTGCGCCACCCAGCCACAGACTAAGGAACTAAAAATATTTAAAAAACTCAACTCACTTTTAATAGCCTTTTTAAAACTTTTTTAAACATTTTTAAGGTATTTTGATGCTGACCTTTACATTGCGTTAGCGGAATATCGTTTATTGGTCGGAATCATGCTCATGTTAAAACTTGATGGAATTATGGTTATTGGGATAGGGAATTTTGACTCGTTTGTATGTCTATGGGGTGCGCACTGGCTTCTTGGAATATCGTTTATGTTGTTCATTGGCTGATATCATTGTGTTCATGTTGACATTAGTTGGAATTGTGGTTGACGGAATATGGAATTTTGACTCTTTTGCGTGAATTGTTCATGTGCGCAGCTTACTTGGAATGTTGTTTCTGTCGTTCATTGAGCAAAATTATTGAGTCGACACCTGTCGGAATTATGGTCATCAGATATAGAATTTTGAATCTTCTTCTGGCATTATTCCTGTGTGAAAGCATCTTTTAATATCTTTTTTTTTGCCGTTCATTGGCGAGAATTACTGTATTCATATTGACAATTGTCGGAATTGTGGTTGTCAGGACATGGAAGTTTTACTTTTTTGCCGGCATTGTTCGTGTGAGAAAGCATCAAGGAATATCCTTTTGTGAAAGGCTTTTTTAATTATCATTTACGTCGTAGTTTGAATGGAATGATTGTCTCTTGGTTTGATGGACTTGCGGTAGTAGGGATAATATATTTTGAGTATTTTGATTATCTTGGAAGTAAAGCTAACTTGTTTTGCGTCTCAGAACTGTATCATTTAAGTCCCTATTTTTCCGGAATCCTACTTTTGCCGATTTTTTCCAGAATCATAGCACTATGTCGAACCCCCGAAAAATATTCTTATTGAAAATATTCTTGAAATAAATAAATGAATAAATGTAACAGTAAAATTTAAAAAGAAGCTAAAACAAAATTTAATTATTTCTTTTTTGTTCTATGGAAAGCAAAAATTAGATATAAAGCACTTTTTTTTCTGCATTTTTATTCAAATTAAAGAGGCAAGATTTTTAAATAATTTAATCTGTGTGAATCGTGAAGTAAAGAAAACATTATTATAAATATTTAGCAATGAAATCTTAATGCCTATATTTTACTGTTTTAAATTACAACATCATTTCATTTATTAACCCTTTTCTGATTTCAATTTGCGAAAGTCACGTAATTTTCTTTATTTTACAGCACATCTTCATTGGTCCTTTTCTAATTTTCACGAAATCGTGACTGAAGATACAGAAGAGTTTCCAATCATCACGCAAAACTGCAGAGAATATCTTTCCCCGAACTCTGATTAAATTAACTCCGGTATCCATTATTCCCTTCAACTAGTTTTGTAACATCAGTCGTAGAATTATGATTAGGACACGCAATAATCAAAGTTACTTCCATCAGAAATGTAGCATTCAATTATCGATTTCAAAGAAAGCAAATGGTTTCACTTTTAGTAAAGTTAGAAATTATATTTATTAGTTTGATTGCAAAGAAACGTTATATCACACTAGAATTTCCTTAAAAATTTACAAACTGCATTTTTTTCGTTAAATTTCTAAATACATTTACAAGAAACAAAATATTTCGTAAAAGAATCAATTGTACCCATTTTTGTAGACTAGTTTTATGCCATTTAATTATTGAACAATTGAATTACACTGTTAGAAATTTCTCTGAAAAAATGGCTAAATAGCAATTTATTGAATGGTTATTTTACCATATTGAATCGAAACAGTCAAATAACCATAAATAAAATGGTAATAAAACTGTTAAGCTTGAAAAAAAAACAGTTTAATAACTGTTTTCCCCTAATACTGTTAAAAAACAATCAGAATTTTATCGCACCCACTAGAACCACCTCATGAAGCTACTTAGTTCTTTAACATAGCGTACATATCATAGCCGAGCATGCTTATCTGTCTATCTCATAACTGGCAGAACTAGAGTTTGTGTCCTAGTGTTGACACCACACTATTTCCTCCATTCCCTTCACATGAAGAATTTCCAGTGTCCGGCTCTCTCCAATGTCCATTACTTCACAAAAAGTCGAGTTCCTATGTCTAGTTAAACAATTAAAAAAAATTTAACGCTTTTTCGAAATTGCTAGTTGTAAATGGTTAAGAAACCGTATAGATTTGTATTCATGGTTTTATAACCGTACTTTTTGTAAATGGTTTCAGAACCATAAAGCAAAAAAATTTTCTTCACCGTAAACGTTACGGTTAATCGGATGGACAGACAACTGCCAGTTATTTTACCGTAATTTAAGAATGAAAATTTTAACAGTGTAATACTTCCTGATTATAAGTATGCAGTATATGCCATATAACTGCCTTTTTTTGGAGAATTTTAGCTTACTTTATTTTAGCCATTTGTTTTGGAGTATTTCAGCTTACTTTACTTTAACTTACCTTACTTAACTTTTTTTCAGAGTCAAATTTTTAAAATGATTTTTAGGAAACATTTTAGTTTACTGCTCCGCCACCTGCTGATTCCTCTCACCAACCCCTGCAATTGGTTTTCATTTATTATGATTCCTCTTAAATACTTAAATGGTCATATTTCCTCAGAAACAAAGAACCCTTTGTTAAGAAAACATACTATTATTAAAATTTTACGTAAGAACATTTTGCCAACATGGTAATCAAAATATTAGCAAAATGATTAGTCCGTAGTTAAATTACATTAGTTTATTATTTGAATAATCATCTATAATTGAGAACTAATGAAATTAATACAAATTTTGTGACTCAATAAAAAGAAGGAAAGAAAGAAAGTAGAATTGCGAAATTAAAGGAAAACTGAAACGTGATCACAAAATTCTACTATAATTAAGTATAATTTATTTTCTGGTTACTGAATCTGGGTGATAATTCAAAGAAATTATAAAGTAAACTTTGATACAAAATGTAATATTTTACGAAAACTTGTATTTCAAGCTTAAAGACATATAACTATTGAATTGAAAGACTTGCCTTTCTTTGAAGATTGTACAGCATATAAGAATTAATGTTGAATAATGCAAAAGTAGGAGTATTTCTCGAACAATACGTCTTGAAATATTTTACCGTGATCTAGAAATTCCATCATGTACTCAGAAAATTTATATAATTGTGTAAGTAACTCTATCGTTTTATTACGCGTTTTAAATAATAAACTTGCGTTAACTATCAAGCATCGGAGCTTATTTGTGGGTATTTATATTAGATATTTTATTACATTAAATAATTTATTTATATTTTATTACAACTCACATATTTACGAAAGAAATATGAAAATCGTGTGGTAACAAAATTTAATGCACTGATTCTTATTGTGCGTTTTCATTCTGGTTGATATTAACTAATTTTATTATGCGTCATGTAGCACTATGCTAATATTACAAATATATAAAAAAGGAAGAAATTTAATTTTAAGTGATAATAGGACAAAAAAAATCTAAATAATGTCGTTTATTTTTATTTAAAAATATAATCTATTAATTTTCTTCCAAACAATAGTCTTTATGGTACGAGTAGTTTTATAGTAGGTGTAGCATCTATTTTTCACCATAATGAACTTAAAGCGATGTTTTTATTTTTTTCTGTCACTTTAAAAATGGCATAAAGTTGAAAATATGCTTATATGAACATCTGTAGCTTAAGGGATAGAGCGATTGCCCCCCAATAAGGATGCCCTGGTTTGCATTCCAGTGGCGGCTGGTTGATACCAATTTTGCTCAAAGCTCCCACTGGGCTTAGCACTGGCATAAAATATCATCAATGGTAGACGGATCACGGTATAGAATCGCCTTGCCACCAGGCAAATTGTGAGATGTTTTTGAAGTTTTCTTCTCCCTGTAACGCAAATTCAATTTAGTTCCTCCAAAAAGTCTTCCATGATGGCAAAATTGTCTAATTCCTTGATCCGGAAGTTCACTTTTCTTCTGATTTGTGTTCAAAATTAGACTGGACATCGTTAGTCGTAAATTCAGATTTGGTTCAGCTTTTCAGCGCTTTTCATAAAACAAAATAAAATATGTTTGCATTATGTTTTAAATTTATGTCTTTTATATAATTTTAGTTTAATTTGAGTTCGGAAAATTCATAAAATTTTTTTTTTTTTTTTGTTAAAGTATTTTTCTAAATATTGTTTTTTTGTTCTATATCAGATAACAAATTAAAGTATGAATATTTTATTTAAAATAATTCAAAAAGTACTAATAATAAAAGCTTTATAGTTTTAATTCCATCAGTAATGAGTAATCTTATTTTATCATTTATTTGTTTTCGGAATATTTGTAAAACATTTTCATTTTTGTTTATTTTACAAAAAACTATAAAAATGCAATAGCAAACAAAAGTAAAAAATTTTATTGAAAGTAGACCGACAAATAAAAATAATGACACACAGTATTTTCACCAATATTAGTAATTAGAAGCATCATTTTTAAAATATTTTGATGTTCAGATTCCTTAAATACCATCGACAGTTCAGTAAAGTATTATAAGACCAAAGATTGAATAAAATAAAAATAAATCTAGAAACAGCAAACTTAATTTAAATTAAATTATATCAATAATATGCTTTTAACTAAAGGACACTATATAGTGCATTTTTTCATTCAATTTTGCAGATCAGTTTTAAAATGGACTTATACCCCTTAAGTACTATACAAGCATTTTCTTAAAAATAAATTTACTGTATCATTAAACTCGAAATCTTTTATTTGTTGTTGAAAGGGACTATATGTTACGAAATGTTTTAATTTGAAAATAAACTTTTAAGAGAAATGTATTGTTATATATTTTTTTAAGAAATTTGTTCTGCTGAGATGTTCTAAAAATTGAAAAATATATTTTAGGAAAAAAAAAAGTATTCAAAGACGAATAACATCTCAACCGTGCTGTTCAAGAAAAAAATGCATTGTAAGAGAATGCACTTTAACCGTTTTTTAAAGAAAAAAATGAATTTCTTTTGTCAGCTTTATAAAAGATTTAAACGAAAGAATAGTTCGGAAGATTTGACCAGGAACTCATTTTTTTTATACCTTTTATGCATTCAACTAAATTAATAAACCATTCAAAAGGAAATATTTATGCTTAAATATTTTTGCAGATATCTTTTGCAAATATTAATTTTTAATTGTGTAATTTAAAATTTAAAATTTTTAATTGTAACTATAATCAAAACTATATTCGCAATTTATGCCACTCATTGTATTTTTTTTGCTCAAAATGCAACATTTTAGTTCTGCTATGTAAGGAAGTATTTTCTTTTCACCAAAGGTTGTTTAATTTTAAAATATCTGTGGGCTCTTCAGAAAGAATGACATAATTTAATTTAAGTAAAAAAAAGCTGAATTTGATGCAAATAATACAAAATTGTAGATGAGATACAATATAAGAACGAAAGTGAAGTTAACCCTTAACAGAGTAATTTTTTTCTAACAATGTTGCATTAAAATATTTTTAGAATTGAAATAGATTTATAAAAAAAATTTATTTAGTTTATTTCCTAAACAAGCCAAATAAATTGCCAAAAAATCGATTTGCAAGACAAAAAATCGCCTTAAAAGTAAAACTAACTAAATTTTACTTTTAAGGCTATTTTTTTGGCGTGCAGGAGAGTTTTTAAATAAGTTTATCTTCTTAGCTTAGGAATAACGAAATTCATAAATTCTGTGTTTATGAGAATGAACGTACGCATGATGCACAAGAGGAAATAGTTCCCCAATGTTGCCCTTTTTTAACCCTTCCTTAACCTTAACTGTAACCCTCATTTGCGTAAGCAATGACCATTATTAATATTTTTTTTAAAATTTAAATATTTTTTTTTTTTTGCATTCCTTGGAGTTTTTAGCAAAGGGCAGTACAGGATAAAAATTAACTTAACTAACTGAATTTAAATATTTTAATTCAGCAGTTTCTGAAGCTGTAGAGAAGGTCCCACGGCCTAATAAAAGGCTAAAGTAAAAATACAAGTTCATTGCAAACAAAGTTTAAAGCAATAAGTAGATTTATACTCTGTGTGTAAAAATTGAAGAAATAGTGTAAAAATAGAAAAAAAATGTCATATGTTAATCTCACACGCCATAACAATAGAAAAATCGCAAGTTAATTTTTTTTTTTGATGCGATATTAGATTTTGAGAACATATAAATTAACTTTATAATTAATTCTTAAATTTTCTTAATTTAATGGATTTCTCTATATACTCCTTTGAAAATAATTCTTTTTAAACAATATAAATTTATCCGAACTTTTTACTAAAGGCCTAATTATTTGCAAAATATTATAAAATTATTAAATTATCAAAATTTTATTTTTTGTGCTTATCTCTAAAATATTATAAACATGTAGAAAAAGTAGCAGAAATTTGTAGGTATAAGAAATTTGTAGGAATACGAAATGTGAATTTTATGAAGTAAAAAGTCAATGATTTTAGTAAGATGTAAATGTAATAATTAAGTAATTTTTATATAATAATCTCCCATTTCCAACTGAATTTTATCACAGAGAAAATAAAATTAGTAAAATTATTGTACTGTATGGTAATGATATTTCTGGTGAAAAATAAAAAAAATCTGGTAATGAAAACCAAAAAATACTACATTTAAACCATTCATTTAGTAGTTTTCCATTCATATCGTAACGGTTTACTAGAAATTCCAGTTTTCAAATTTATGGCTCTTGTTACTATAAATACCAAAATGAAAAGTAAATTTAACTTAAGAAATATTTTGTATGCCATACTGTGAGGTATCATGATAAAATTACCAAATTTTACCCCATATTATAAACCATAATTTGCTGTTAATTTTTCCAACATCATTAGCAAAGTACTTAGGTAAAAAATATTGAGCTTTTTGGTGTTCTCATAGAGTCAGAAATGCTGTAAATTTTACCATATTTTGGCAGTTTTGACCACATTTTTCCTCTCAGTAAGTTAGGTGTATTGTTTTTATGAGACATAAAATGCGGAAAGTCGATCCCTTATGATTATTTTAATCACTCCTCTGAATTTATAGCTTGAATTTTGAGAAGCTTACATTTATATGTTCATATGTTGCATAGTATTTACTTTTTGATAAATGTTACGTAAAACTATGCTGACTAATGCAAAATAACTATTTAAAATTTTAAATTAACAATTTTTCCTTTTTTAACATTTCCTTCCTTTTTAATATTCCTTTAAGATTTACTAAAGAGGAAAAAGACAGAGCGGTTTACGTTTATGGAAGCAGATTTTGAGAAGAAAAAAAAACGAATTTCGTGGTAGTCAGAAGTCTTTTCTACATAGAACAGCCCAACTTAACTGCATAATAACTCTAGTGGAGAACCGATTTTCCGTATGATTGATTTGTCATGACTTAATAATCCTGAAAATACATCAGAAGGCACCCCAATTATCATCTTTATGGAAAATGAACTTGAACAACACCTCCCTTTATTCTTCTTATCTGTTTAAATTACATCTGAATATAACCGGAAACCAAATCTGGACTAAAAGAATAGAAAATATCAAAATATTTCTATCGAATAAGTTTTAATTTTGACCCAGCAATATGTTTATAGAATATGAGGAACAGATCTGCCTAATGAACCAAAATCTTTAATTTTAAACCGATTACAACCTGAACTAGGGGCAGGCTGATATGGATTGACTGTCTGACCACAACCTCACTGTTAGAAAGTTATTTAAGAGTATTTCGAAACACTGAGAGTGAACAACTAGAACACCCTAGAAAATCGGAAGAAAGAAAATCGGAAAAATATTCTAAAAGAAGAATAAGCCCTCAAAAGACTGTAGAGTCATTAAAGAAGAAGGAAAAATCTATTTATCATCACTCTGAAAAATGCAAAATTTATGACACAGAATCTGAAAGAAGTATACAAATTTGGTGTTTAGACTACACTCATGTTATGTGATTAAAATATTGGGTTTGCAAGTGATATGCTTTGTTTGAAATTTAATTAAAGCAATTGCTGCTGTTAGATGTAACTTCTTTCTGCTATATAGAGCAATACAAAGTTATATAAAATCTGTTACACGAAGTAATGTATAAAAAAGTAAAGTTTCCGTTGTAAATGGAGTTTTATTTCGTAAAGAATTAGTGTTTAATAAATATTCTTGCATATACTTAGGAAATGAACCAAATCGAGGAAATTCTGCACAATGATATGTAGCTTTAAAAATTATTTATTTAACTTCCTTTCATCATAGCAATGTTAGAATTTCCAATACAATGTTTTCAAAATGTAATTTGCTTATTTTATTGAAGTATATATATTGAGAATCATAAATTCTCGAATCTCCATGAGGGTTGTATATTTTTCACAATAGAAAATGCTTTTGAGAAATGAATGTTATTCAAAGCATGTCAAATATTAATGCTTCTGTGTATGTTTTATATTCGTATTCTATGCATTTTGGAATTTTATCGTTAATAAGTAAGCGATGCAAATGTTGAATTAGAATATGTTATATTTTACTCCTTTATTGGCTATGGGGATATTTTCGAATATTATTGTAAATTAAAAGAGTCTTTACATAATAAAGCTATTAGAGTAATATGGAAAAATCGATATTCTTTTATTGTCCATTAAAATTACCTTCCTTAGTGAAACTAAATTATAAAACAGCTTTTTTAAAGAAAAATCAACAACAAAAAATATGTTGCATGTAAAGAGCTTTGTGGAAGAAGTAGGTAAGTGATATTTTTAGAGGTATTTACTAATTACGGAAAATCAACATAAAGTAGTTCGCCTCAATATGGGTATGTTTAATGTAACAGGATTGGTTTTGCTTTCCCTTTAACTTGTCTTAACTGACCCACATTCATTTTGACTATGCTTCCATGATTTTTTTATTAAAATTGAAGTAAATTATTTTCCCTACAGCTCGTTGTGAACCACACTGTCAGAAATGTCTCGGAACGAAAGGTTAAATAACAATTTATTAAATTGTTATTTTACAATATTCAAACACAGAAGTCAAATAGCTGTAAATAAGATGATATTCTAACTGCTAACTACAAGAAAAATCGTTTAAAAACTGCTTTCCCCTAAGACTGTTAAACAAAAAGAATTTTATCGAAACAATTAGACCCATCTTAATTAAACCACTTAGTTAATTAACTCTAGATGAATATTATATCCTAGAAGGCTAATATGTCTATATCATGATCGACGAACGGGGGTTCGAATCCCAGCGTAGACGCCAATAAATTTTCTCCATTCTCCTTATTACATGAAAAGTTTCCAGTGTTCTGCATTACCCAATTTGTGACCCTAGTCTATTAGAATGCGATTTACTTATTCACGTATAGATGGCAGCACCATAGAACTGCTTAACAGAAAAAGAATCTAGTCTTTCTCATCTCTTATAATAGGTGAAACATCCAGATAAACTAACTAAACTACATTCTCCGGTTCATTTGATAAAACACAACTCAACCACATTATGACTCCAATGCCCATCCCCTAACCGAAAGCTTAACTCTAATGCCCCCTTAAATATCTTTTTTTTTTCGGTTTTTAATCTATGCTAGTTATAAATGGTAAAAAAAACCCGTATTCATGGTAATTAAATCATTCTAGTTGTAAACGGTTTCAAAACTGTAAAATTAAAAACATGTTCTCTACCGTGAATTTTACGATTAGTTGGATGGACAGACTGCTGCCGGCTATATTACCGTAATTTTAGAATGAAAATTCTTACAGTGTAAGAGGGTTATGAAGTTTGAGGCTTCACAATTTCGCTACCAACAGCATGATTGTGCTAACCATTGATCTAAAGCTGGGTGTGCTTCAAGCAGCAATTGGGTAAATAATATAATGCAAAAAGTCATTAGCCCTCCTTCTAATAAAACTATGATAAAATATTCCAATTACAACTTTTTTTTTCTTACGCTTAATACACTGTTGGAAATTTCTCTGAAAAAATGGCTAAATAACTATTTATTAAATGGTTATTTTACCATATTTAAATAAAATTGTCAAATAACCATAGAAAAAATGGTTATCAAACTGTTAAGTTTGAAAAAAACTGCTTATTAACTGCTTTCACCTAATACGGTTAAACAACCCGAATTTTATCGCACCAAGTAGAACCACCAAATGAATCTACTTAGTTCTTCGCAAGTACGGGCATATCATAGCTGAGAGGGCTTATGCGTCAATCTCTTGACAGGCAGAACTGGAGGTCGAGTCCTAGTATTGACACCCCAATATTTCCTCCATTCCTTTCAACACATGAAGAATTTCCAGTGTCCGGCACTCTCCAAAGCCTAATACCTTACGAAAAGCCGAGCTCCTATGTCTAGTTAAACAATTACGTTTTTGAAAAATGCTAGTAGTAAATGGGTAAAAAACCATAATGGACAAAATGTTCCTTACCCTAAACTTTACGGTTAATCGGATGAACAGATAGCTGCCAGTTATTTTACTATAATTTTAGAATGGAAATTTTAACAGTGTGGCCACTCTGAAAATGTCTCTTAGCTTGTTCAACTACTAAGTTATTCATATAAGTACCATGCCAAGTAAAACTTCAATGATAAATCTGTCGCCATGTATTTACAATTCTTTTTTTAATAAATTGATCTTGTAGTTGAAATATGTTGCAATAATACTCGTAATAAGCTATCTTAATATATATTTGTAAATTACTTTAGAAAGCAGAAATGATTGGAACTTATGGAAAGAGTGCATCGGATGGAATATTAAGTAATCAAAAGAAAATTAATAACATCGTTCACTGAAGCAAAGTTATAGTTAAAGTCAGTAAAAACCAGTTTAAATATCCAATGAAAATGAAATGTTATTGTGATGCCATAATTGGCATACACATATTTATTTTCTATCTTTTAAAATATCTTTCATTACTTAAGCTGATTTTTTTATTAATAGAATTATATTTAAAATAAATCAAAAACTTAATCTTTTTAAACGAACATAAAATATTTATTTCTTCTCTTCCAGATCAATGTAACGGATACTTTTTTTTTATTTCATTACTAATGCAGACTTATATATTCACTGTCGCCTTTAATCGAAAACAAAAATCTATTTATAACTTTTTATTCTAATTTTCCAACGGCTAAATGTTTCGGTTGCATGGTTATAATAATTCACATAAATTTGTTGGCGACTCGTGATCGCCAAGGTTTTCGTTTAAACCCATATTGATATGCTGGTTGACTTTGTTTTGGCCATGTTATATTTTGATAATTCGCCAATTTTGGATCTCCTACCCATGCTTGCTTCTGTGTCCGTTGAGAACAAATTACACGTACTTTTTTAATTTGGCTTTTGATAAGGCAGGTCGTGGGGATTGTCTCCCATGGCCTGACCTATTTTAATATTACTATGCAAAACTGATTCAACTGAAATTCTTATGGATAATATATTTTGTAACTCGAGCTCTGCAAATATACTACTAAATAAAAGCTTTTTTTATTAATTCTAATCCGGCTCAACTATTATATTCATCATCTTCTGTTTTCATGTATTCTTCAACTGGCCCACTATACCAATGCAAACTACTCCTCACCACCTGAATATTCCATCATCACTGAAAATACATCACCAATATAAAATGGCACCCTTGGCTTTTCTTCTTCAAAAAAATGGTGCCGTGACCAGGATCTGGAAGAGAAGAAATAAATATTTTATGTTCGTTTAAAAAGATTAAGTTTTTGATTTATTTTAAACATAATTCTATTAATAAAAAAATCAGCTTAAGTAATGAAAGATATTTTAAAAGATAGAAAATAAATATGTGTATGCCAATTATGGCATCACAGTTATTCAAAATACAAAGCTTTTATTAGAAAGATGGTAAAGATTATGATATAACATGTGACTGTTGTTTTTTACATTATTTAATAAGATGAGATTATAAATTATTGAGAGAAAAGAAAGATAAAGTTGAGATGAAAGAAATTGTGGATTATATGTTTGATATTGAAAAATTTTGTTTTTCGAGACAGGTTATTCCTTAACGTGTTACAAACATCTTCATTCAAATGATCTACAAATACATTTACAAATACAGTACAATTTAACACATTTTTTTGAAATTTAATTCTTAAAACAATTGACTACGAAATTATGTTCTAAAAACCACAACACTGTTAGAATTTTCATTTTAAAATCACGGTTAAGTAACAGCCAGAAGTCTGTCCATCCAATTTACAGTCTATTTACGGTAAAGAACCCTTTTTTGTCTTTGCAATTTTGAAACTGTTTACAACTAATATTGTTAAAAAAATTCTAATAAAAAACTATACGGTTTTTTAACCATTTGCAACTAGCATAGATTTAAAACCAAAAAAAAGATATTTAATTGGACACTGGAACTAGGCTCTTGGTTAGGTGATGGTCATTAGAGTTATGTTGTGATTTAAAAACTTGGAATTATGGATATCATTCAGAGAATACGCAGGAAAAAAGAATGTTAAAAAGTTGATTATTAGTTCGGGAATTAATAACTAAGATTACAGTAAAAATGCTCTACGAACCAATATTCAACTTGTTTAGAAATTTTAAGTTATTGCAATTGCAATTGCTTTTATTCGTGAATTTTTTCATCCTCCTCTACACTCTTCCTTTAAAACTAACTATTTATTTATAGTTGAAGTAAATTTCATTTATCCCTATTGTGAATTTCCTTTTATACGCCCACGCTTGAATTTATGAAAAAAATAAAAAAAGAGACAGTTGTTGCCAGACATTAAATCTCCACATTTAAGATATTAAAAAAATTAACTCAATAGCTCTAGAAATGAAAATATTTTATATTTGAATTGCTTTAATAGCATCATGCTATTGTTACATATCATTATTGAGTAAAATTACTTCCCTTTTATATCTTTTTTATTGTGTTGCGCATTCAGTTTTCCAAAAATTATTGTTTTTTTTTTCAATTGCAGTTGAATTATTTTTCAAATCCAGATAATTCTCCATCTCAATGCCATCAACTTGTAAACTAAAATATGCTTGCATAAAATTTGAACAATGACAGACATTTTTGAAAAAAACACCCTTTGTTCCTGTGAAAACTATCAATTTTTAATATCAAAACTATGATGAATGCGAAGCAGTCATGGGATTTGTTCAGTGGAGCGAACAGAAGGTGGAGACTTATAGTTTAATAAAAAGCGCTTAAGTTTACTATAAAAACAATATACGTATACATATATTGATAAAAACAATAACAATACGTATACAATAAAATGTTATAACAATACACGTACATAGAAATATTTCATATGTATGTAAAAACCGTGCATTTCAATAAATGCATCATTCCTGAAATTATTTATTATGCGTAGCAACACTAATACGTTATTCTATTACAAAAAATACAAAATAATTTATTTGCTTACAAAGTATCGTATCTTTTATTATTTGTTTAAACAGTAAAAGACTGATATTTACTTATCTGTAACGGCGAAAAAAATGACAGATAGAGATGACAGATATCTAACTCGGTAAAAAAAAAAGTTATTTTTACTTATATTATTTTCCTCCTTTGAATCTCCTGAAATAGGGAATGAAAGATTATTCTTTGATACGAAAATAGAAGTTCTTTTTTCTATTTACTTTATCATCTACGCTTAAAAACTGACTAAACAGTATAGGGATAAAAATGTCTATTTTTTATTTTAAAAAAAACATTCATTCAGAGTTTAGTTTGTTTTCCAATTTAACAAAACTTTTATGTTCCAAATATTGATGATAGATAACAGAAAATTTTAAATTTTTCATCATGTGTTAAAAATGACAAATAAAGACACGTCAAAAAATACAACGTCTTTTTTCATAAAAAAAAAAATTTAAAAAAACTCTAGAATAATCGAGATTCTGATGCATCTTATATTGCGCAAATTAGTTCCTTATGATCTCCACATCATAGCTGAACAGTAAAAGAAACAATAAAACAGCTTTCTTGTATGGTTTATTTAAAATGGTGGTGTTATGTTAATTAGTGTTCGATAATGTAAGTTTTAATCGCTTTATCTAATTATTTATTCTAATATTTTTTATTATAAGAAGAAATAATATTAAATATATTACTAATTAAATAAATTGCTACTAAACAAATTCCTATTATAATAAATTACTGTTTTCTTACCCCTTCTTTTCTAATTATTTCATTTTCGTAGATATTTTTCACTCAGAAAAGGACATGAATGATCTTATTAAATTTCCAATAAAAAAATAATAAACCCATGACCTCAATTTTCTGTTACGTGGATACAGTTGATTACTTTTTTTAGTACATGAATTAAATCAGTATCTATCAAATGGCACTAAGTGTGACATGAAATTTTCATACAAAAATAAAGTTTTTTAATAATTTTGGAGGAATGAATTGGTATATTTTATTTGTTTTGAGCTTACTTAAATAGTTCTGAGGTTGTTAACCTCAATTCGAATTGTTCTTAAAATATTAATAATGGCTTTTTAATGATGTATTTAGCAGAAATAGATTGTTATATCTCCGCGATGGCTAGGGAATTCAGAGACAATATGACCTTCTCGTTCATAAAGTCACTGGTTCAAACGGCCCCCATAATTGACCTGAAAGATTTATTTTTCTTATTATTCTTCCGTATATTTTTGCTATATCCTTAAGTCAGGTTTTTCTTATATTTTTTTAAATTTAAATATTTTAATTATATTTTTCTCAGGTATTCTTTTTTTCTATTTAGCAGAGAATATTGTTAATAAAGATACTGAAAAAAGCAATTTGTGATAGCTATAAATTTTTTGCTTAAAGATTTGTAATAGTTACCAGTTTGAAATGAATACTTAATTCTGAACTGCATTTTTAGAATTATCGTGGTGTTCTTCATTATTTTTGAATTTCTTAAAAAATATATCAAATAATTATGTTACTGAATATTAAGTAGATAAACTGAAGCAGAAACAAATTTAACAAAAACTTTTTCTTGAATTTCTTTTCATGACGTAAACCATTTCAATATTTTTAAGAGACTAAAACATTTCGTGACTGCTGAATGGAATGCTTTATGGATTTGACATATCCATAAACTTATTTGCAAAAAAAGTCTGAATTTTTAGCCAGTCGTTGCAAAAAATAGGATAGATATGAGAGAAAGAAAGAGACTGTTCAAACTTGACGTAATGGTTCATCGAAGAAACACTCGTCCCTTGCACGAACTCTCGCCTTCTCACCCTTGACGACAAGAGATCTTGGGTTCTAAGCCGGGCTCAGTCAAGGTTTGAATATTTACCAAATTTGTTGTCCAGTAGTTTAATTTTTAAATTTACTAAATTTATTATTGCCGACCGGCCTGTGTAGGGGGCAGGGAACTGTCCTTGCATCAGAGAGGTCCTGGGTTCGAATCTCATGCAAGGCATGGATGTTTCTTTCTCTCTCTCTGTGTTCTATAAACGGGTTGTGGTTGTGTGAATGGCGTGGCAGAAGTCGAATTCCTGGCCATAGATGGCGCCACTGAAAAACAGGAACAGTCGCTCTGCCTGAACAGGCATAGGACGAAAAAAAAACTAAATTTATTGGCTACCAGCGTGATAATAAGACCATATTTTATTAGTAATTTTAAGATAAGTCCCAAGCGCTAACGGTAAAAACTACCATACATATCGGTGTTCCAATATAGTCAAACAATTCGGAAAATTCTGTTATATTGTAGTAGTTTCGACTAGAATTTTCTTTCAGTGAAGATAAGTCTAATGCATTAATAATTCTTTCGCACATTTACACTAAATAATGAAAAAAATAAATAAAACAAGCCACATTATCCATTATTACTCCTGAACACAACACAAGATAAAAATCGCATTGGTTTAAATTTGAATAATACATGCACTCATTTGACAGAAGGATTAAAGTCAGACTATATATGATGAAAATGAGGATTTAAAATGTCTTTTTCCGGTTGTAAATTTAAAGTTACTTTCCAACTGATGTGTCGCTTACAATAATGAGTCAGGAATATTCCCAAAGCAGTCATGCATAATGCGTTCTATTCAGAATTAGAATAGTGTTGCTTCCAGCCAAGCCAAAGTCTAAGCCCAGGCGGAACTTTTGCCAAAGGGACAGGAGTCGAAGCTACTATTTCTGTTCGGTGAGTTAGTTTGTAAGCATGCATTTATATTTTATGCATAACAGCTAATGGGAATGGCAGGAGAAACTTTCCCATGAGAAAGTTCTAGAATATATACGTCAAAGAAATTACTGACAGTATTTTCCACATTCAGAGAGAAAGTTATTTACTACTCTACAAATGTCTTAATTTTAGCAAATGAAACGATTCGTTGTTTTATCCAAGAAATATACTTGAAATGCAATGCTTGGGAATTAGTCAATTAACTACTTCGACACTTTCAGTTAATCTATACTTCGAACTGTGATCAAAGCATCCCTTAATGAGAAATTGCGTAGCTTTCTGCTCATATTTTATGTTAATAAATGCATGTTTTAGATCGTGGGAAGATTTCTAAAATTTTTATAAAATTAAAATTTTAACATAAAAATTATTATGGAAACTATTATGGTGTTCATTATTATTTAATCTAATATAATGGAGACTTGTGTATAGTCTTAGGGATCGGACAAATTTGCAAAACTCAAAAACACCGTAGTGTTTATCTCATAAAATAAAAATATTTAAAAATTTATCAAATTTAAGAGAGAACAGTGCCACCCTGAATAATTTTTGATCTAATGATCGGATATTTACGTTCTAGGACTCAATATTAATAACTTGAGGGGGTGTTCTCAAATATGCTAATTAATAACTGCAGATGATATTTTAAGTTACGAAATCAGGCAAAAAAACATACATTCTTTGAATAAACATATATTTTATTCGATGAATTCTGATTTCCAACCCCCAAAATATGGAGGGAAGCCGCAATCTGGGAAATATGGTCCCAATAGTTTCCACAGGAGAGAGATAAAAAATATGGACCCCTTAATGTTAATTTTGTCTTTCGCGTATGCCGCTTTCTCGAGAACTTTTTAAGCGAATTTTAAAAAAAATTGCATACAATTATAAATTTGTTTATCCAAAGATAATTCCATGGAGAAAAGAACTTTTAGAAAATATTTATTATTTTTTTTTATTATTATATTAAAGAATGGTCAAAGTAATTGTAAGGTATTAAATGTAAGGTATAAAATTCAAAGTAATTGTAAGGTATAAAATTCAATTGTAAGGTATTAAATGTTTTGCATCATTTGTTAGAATATAATTTTACATGGCACAAAATTTGAGCAAAATCAGTTGAATAGTTCTTGAGAAATTCAAAAAAAGTCAAATATTTAAAATTTGATTTGTCAGCAACTATTTAACCAATTTCGCTCACATTTTGTATTATGCCCAGTAAAATTGCATACTTTAATGAAAAAAAATTTTATACCTTACAATTGAAAATTTTTTCGACTATTATTTAATAAAATAACAACAATAATAAATATTTACTAAAATATTTTTTTATTGAATTATCTTTGGATAAACCAATTTTATAACTGCGTGCAACTTTTTTTCAATTCGCTTAGAATATTCTAGAGACATGGAGAAATACGCAACAAGTTAAATTAGCGTTAAGGGGTCCAAAATTTAAATCGTTCTTCTGATCAAACTATGGAGACCACATTTCTCAGACTGCAGTTACCCCCTATATTTTGTTGTCAGAAATTTGAATCCGTTGAAGAAAAAAATGCATGTTTCATTAGAGAAAGTACGCTTTTGTGTCTTATTTCGCAACTCAAAATATCTCATATTTGAGGTTACCCCCTTGATCCATTAAGATTGAATCCTAGAATGATAGCTCATATGACTCCTAGAATGTAATAGCTCTGCTACTCATTCGCTCATTTGATAGCTCAGGGGATAGATTACTCTCCTCCCAATAAAGTAACCCAGGTTCAAATCCCAGCGATGGCTGGATGATGCAAATCCCTCTACCGACTCAAATCGGCCACAGTGTTGACGTAACGAATCCTCAGTGGTAGACTAATCATGGGTTAGAATGCCCTTGATGTCGGACATTCCGGGGGGAGTTTCCATGGTCTTATCACTTTGTAACGCAAATGTGGATTAGTTTCAGCAAAATGTCCTCCTAGGCTAGTTTGTCCCAACGCTTGATTCAGATGTTTCCGTGTTCCCTGTGTTGGGTTCAAAATTACAACCCTTTAAGGGGAAGATTGCTAGGACATGATAATTTGTCTTAATGATTTATATAATACAGTAATGTATATGAAATAATGGTAAAAAGAATTTATTAGTTATCAGAATGTAAAAATTTTGACAATATTCAGAGCCCAAGAAGTTTTCCAAATTCGGGAAATTTCGAAGAATGTTGAACAATAAATTATCGAATTTCTTTCATATTAAATTGCGAGTTAAATGGAACCTTCTTATCGTATTTATTCAATTCTTAATAATGGTTTAATGGTTCAAATTTAACGGATGCATGGTTCAGTTTAGCACTTTAAGGTTGAATCCAATTTTCATCGATTTATTGTTTAACGTAAAACCAATTTTTCTGATGATCACATCAATATGATCAAATGTCTATTTTGAAGACGACTGGATTGTTAAGTGGTCAGGGAGCTTAACTTACCTCAGACAGGTGCTGGGTTTGAATCCCGGACAAGGCATGGATGTTCTTTCATTCTCTGTACTATATGTCCTTACTGTGGGAGCAACGTTAACTCACCTGATATGCTGCCCATGAAGGAGTGGCAACAAATATGCCTTACTGATACCTGAATGATGAGTGTCAATCAATTGGGCATTGGGGAAGATGAATTTTTATTTGGAAAATATAAAGTAATTACACGTGTTTCAATCGTCCTCTGTAACTTGTCTTATAAACCTTTCGATAAAAACTCTCACGAAAATGAAAGAAAAAAAAATATTTCAAAAATTGATTTTAATTATAGTATTATGCGTTGTAATTTTAGTTAAAACATTTTTAAGAATCATTTATCATTGTTTCAGTTATTTTTCTGATCAGTAACGCTGCAATCTATTAACCAGGGTCAAAATTTCGCTAGGTCGTGATAGCCTGGTCGGTAGGGCGCTGGGCCCATATCTGAGAGTTCGTGAGTTCGTACCCCGCCGGCCGAGTCGCAAAGTCCTCCATGTCCCCATAACAAATCAATACCTCTGGGGGTAATGGATTGGAGATCGATCGTTCTCTGATTCAGGTCAAAATTACGAATGTATGAATGAGCCCACCTTATAAACAGGTGTGACGAATGATGAGGCAGAAGTCGAATTCTTGGCCATAGATGGCGCCACTGAAAAACAAGAATCGCACTCTCTGCCTTAAATTTGCTCGGTTTCTCGGTTTACCCGTGTGACAAGTGGCGTTAGAAACAACTAATTCGCTGTGTATGGGATCTAGGCAATATTATTTCGAATAATGCTCTTATAGTAATAGAATATGGAGCTTGCAGAAGTGATTATCCAGCAGCTATGCTCAATTCCAATGTATACTAAAAACGTATTTGTTTTTGGAATTCAAGATACAGTTTTTTTATTTCATTATATATAAAACAAAAAATATCTTTCTCAGCAAAAATTTTCCATCAAAACTTAAGTATTAATTGCTTATACAATGCAAAATATATTTATATTTTTTATACGTTTTGTTATTTATGATCATTTGTTTTATATCTCCTCTGAGCTCAAAATTATACCTCAAAACCTGAAAAAAATAACTGCAAAAAGTTTTTTGCATTTATATTTTTTCTGTTAATTGGTTTCAAGTAGTTTAAAACAATTCAAGAAATTGATAACAATTTTTAGAATTTGATAAATTATATGAACTTAAAAAAATTATCTTTATCTTTTAAACATTACCTTTTTAATTACTAAGTATAAGTGTTGTCTTTTGAACTTCTCATTGAACATGTGTAAATTGTTTCTACTTATAAAATTGTATAGTAGATTGCAACAGGACAAATTAAGTAAAAAAATCTGTCCCGTATGAATACTGATATACAAACTGAAATATTATTAGCAGAATTTGCTTCATTTAAAAACCGTTCATTTTTTTTTGAATAAAGAAAATGCTTAAAAAAAAATCTAAATTTTGTTTCAATATCTCACAATATTTTCTTGAAAAATAGATTCATACACTTCAACCCTTTAAAGAGTATTTATGAAGTTTTTTTTTCTCCCAGTTTAAACACTTTAAATTTGAATTGTAGCTATAATTTCATGAATAGCTTATAATTATCATTTTAACTATCATAATTATTTAATATGTTTATAAATTTTTTAACTATCTTAATTTTAACCTTTTACTTTTCGATATCTTTTCTTAAAGGATTATTTGCTATCGCAAGCTAATATATTTAAAAAGTTATTATGTTTTTGTTTAAAAAGAATTACTAATTAGACGATTTTTTTCCAATTTGATGAAAATTTATAAAATCTATATTCATAAAAGTAAATTTTCAAGTAAAAAATTGAGCATTTTTACTTTATTTTCATTGTTTATGAATCTAAATGCGAAAATATTGTAACTTTAAAGTCAAATATAATTTATTTTTCGGTTCGCTGAACATTATTGGCTTTTCTACACATTGTCATTTTTCGCCATTTTCATAATTTGCACAGTGATCTGGTGCGAAAAAGAACTGAATTTATTCATGCAGTCATAAATAACTGTTCCTAACTCATAACAGTTACAAAAAGATATTATTCGATAAGAATATTTTATTGAAAACAACGACAGAGCTTTCAGTACTCAAATTATAAAAAAATGGTTTTAAATTTTTTAAAGTGGAAGATTATACAAAGTAAGCATTTTTTAAATGTAATAAGGCTGTTTTAAGTCCTCCCTTTATTCAGAGAAATAGATTTCTAAGGATTTTGCCTGAAGCTAAAACCAATCCAGTTTCAAAAATTTGCACTCTATTTTTATCATGTGAAATCTGTGTCGCTAACTTCCAAAGAATCGTGCTTAAGGGTTTTTGTTAAACTATCTTCTTTCACAGATACTATTAACGCCTTTGTTTGGAAAATTTTCAAGAAGTTAATGTCAGCTTAAGGATATATTATCACGCATTTGCTGCAAACGGTAACGTTTAATACTACTGTTTAATCATTAATATCTCTTTCTTTATATATATATATATATATATATATATATATATATATATATATATATATATATATATATATATATATATATATATATATATATATATATATATATATATATATATATATATATATACACACACATATATATACATACATATATATATATATATATATATATATATATATATATATATATATATATATATATATGTATGTATATATATGTATATAGATATATGTATGTATATATATGTATGTATATATATGTGTGTATATATATATATATATATATATATATATATATATATATATATATATATATATATATATAAATATATATATATATATATATATATATATATATATATATATATATATATATATATATATATATATATATATATATATATATATATATATATATATATATATATATATATATATATGTATATATATATATATATATAGATAGTTAGATAGATAGATAGATAGATTGATAGATGATAGATATTGTGTTCCTTTTTGTCCTACTTTACAGTTGCGAAGAATAATGTAACAGTATTTCCAAACGTGTATCAGCCTGCAATTCAGCATTCGCAGTTAACTTTGATTATTTCAATCGTTTTTAAATTTTATGTCATTTGATTACTTACTACTATACATTCAGTACGAATCAGCCCTTACTGGATACTGTCTGAAACAGAAAAAGGAAGCAATGATTTTAGTTCGTTTCATTGATAACCTCCTCAGTGCTAATTAGCTATCCTTAGAAAGAACACGGAAAGATCACGATAGCCTGGATGGTAGGGTGTTGGCCCATGTCCAAGTAGTCGTGACTTCCATCCCCGCCGACCGAAGATTCCCCGTGTTGTAAATTGTGACTGGTGCAATTAAAATCTGTCGAGTCACAAAGTCATCCATGATCCCATAACCAATCATACCTCAGGGGGTACTGAATTAGAGATTGAGCGTTCTCTGGTTCCGGTCAAAATTACGATCTGTGGATGAATGAATGGACATATGAAATGGTACGCCCTATAAACGGGCAGTGACAAGTGTGTGGCTGAAGTCGTATTCTCGGAAATAGATGGCCTCCATGATAAACTAGAAACGCACCCTCCGCCTTAAATTCACTTGGTTTAACCAATCAGGCTTACTGGTATTGGCAAGTGGCATTAGAAACAGTAACAAACAACCTTAACATGAAATCACAGATGCACGTAGATATTTCGCATTTTTATTTGTCTTAAAAGAAGATTTCGATTACTAATGTTTACTTATTATTGAGAACAAGAACTCATTTCCACTGTTTTATATTAAATAACTAATAGTACTCCTTATGTTTAATCACATGCAAGTTATAAAACTCGTATACGGTCTAGAAAATATCATGTTCTGAGAAAAAAAATATGGTTGAAATTGCCGGAATATGATAAAAATTTACCGTGGTTCTGGTTCAATAGAAACAGAAAAATGATCGACAAACTTTACCTAAGCGCTTTGGTAATGATTTGGTAAAATTAAGAATAAAATGGGGTTTTATAATACGAGATAAAGTTTGGTAAATGGGGTGAAAATTTATCATGATTACTTAGGGGGTGGCACACAGCCTTTTTTTCGGTTAAATTAATTCTTCAGATTTATTTTTTTACTAAATATGTGGTAACATAAAATATAATTTTGGAAACCATAAGTTTCCATAGTCCTTTACTTTATGAATGGTAAGAATTACTAAATAAAAAATTTGAATACCGTATATATTTCTTTTATCATCAAAACTAAGATTCTTTTTACCATTTTTCATTCTTTTTAGAATTTTTCTTCTCCGCTTACGAAGGTGCATTATTGAAAACAGATAGTGCTTATTCATACAAATTTCAATCCATTCACACGAAAACGTTTTTAGTACAAGATTTCGATAAATATCTTTAAACAAAAATCCTCTAAACTTATCGTGATTACCGTTTGCGTAATATATTATTTATAGAATTTTCTTCACCAAAGTAATAAACACTTACGATAGGGAAAAGTATAAATACGAAATTGTATTTTCAACAAATCAATAATCAATCATCATTATAAATATTCACGAAAGGACATCATCAATCAACAACCACCACAAGAGGAGTTTTTCTTTCCGATGGCCTGAAATATAGTTGTTTTTTATATTGCTTACTTCAGCCGAGAGGAGCAGTTTTTCAACCAACTTTTTAAGGTTCGTAGTTTATGAATCGAATCGAATAATAGTGATGAGAAACGTATTGATCGAAGAAAATGTAGTTTACGGTCCCCTTTTTCTGCTTCAGTAATGTACAAAATGACAATAAAAGGGGAAGAAAATGATGCTTTAGATAATGTTGAACCTACTTTTAAAAGAATAAAAATCAGTTACTAGAGCGAAAGTTTTGTTCGAAAAATACCCTGATATTATTAAGATGGAAACGATTAAAAAAAACTCTTACGACTATCAGCATTACAATGTCTGTATCGATTATATTTATACTAAAAAGAAATATATATTTTTTCATATTAAATAGTCTTATAATTACTAAATCTCGTTGAAAGTTTTGAAAAATGTTATCAGGAAAGTGTCCAGTACTGCAAGATGTAATTTAGTTGGAAATGTCCATTATTGAATATCCATAATTAACATTTCGAAATTTAGGAAGTTTTTGTTAATAGTTTCGGTTTGTTAATAGGTTTGTTAATAGTTTGTTAATAAAATAGTTCGACTTCAAGTATAACATATAAAGTTATAAAGTAACTTATAACGTATAAGTAACATATAACGTATAAGTAACATATAACGAACTTTATTAACTAAACTGATAAAATTTGTTTGAGTGCGTGCCTTTAACTAGTTAAAAACTTACTATATCTAAAAGTTCAAAATACTGAACTTCAAAATATATTATATTTATACTAAAAAGAAGTATATATTTTCGTATTAAATAGTCTTATAATTACTAAACCTTGTTGAGAAAATTAAAAGTTTTAAAAAATGATACCAGAAAAGTGTTCACCATTGAAAGATGTAATTTAGTTCGAAATATCCATTCTTGAAAATCCATAATTAATATTTCAAAATTTATGAAGTTTTCGTAGAAAATATAACAAAATAGTTCGAATTCAAGTGTAACATATAAAGTTATATGTAACATATGACGTAACGTTAAAACGTATAACGTAATGTAATATATAACTTATATATAACATATAACGACTTCAAGTGTACCATATAATTTCAACATATAACATTATCTAAATTAATTATAAGAAACTAATAAAAAAGCTTTATTAAGTAAACTGCTAAAATTTTTTTGAATGCGCGCCTTTTACTAGTAAAAAATTTACTATATCTAAAAAGTTCAAAATACTGAAAATATCTTCAAAATATAACTGTTGACTAAACTTATTCTTATGGACCATCTTTAAACCATTTAAATTTGTTTCATTTTTAATGCATTTATAATTTTGAAATAAACTTTTAGAGAACAAGTTATGAGAACCGAATCTTTTTAACTGAAGCTCCCATGACATTTTTCATTTTTAGAAGGTATTCTTTATTATGCTAATCATGAAAATAACCTATAGTTTAAAGATATTTTTTGCGAACGCTGCATATTAAAATCTTCAGTTTTTATGTTAATCAGCCATTGGATTCAAGTCAATGATGTTATTTCCTTTATATTATAAGACATTCTCTTAAATAAAAAAAAACAGGTATCTTAAAAGTCGCCATGAAACTTTAATGATGACACGCTGTGCTTTCATATCCATTTTTAAGGAATAAATATGGAAATATGCTTTTTGAATGTTTTGTTCTTCTTGAAAGTTAAAAATCTTTCGTAAAAAATCCAGCAAAGTTCTAAAGAAAATATATATGTCGATCAAATATTTGCCTTTAATAGAATTCTCAAAAAGAAAAGAAATTTTAATACCCTTACTTCTTCGAATAAAAAGTTTTGAAAGCGGTAGTTAAAATTTAAGTCACAGAGATTATGTACTAATAAAAATTAATAACATTCATGACTAAATTAAGGTTAAAAAATTAAAAATGCGGTTGTATTGGATCATTTATATGATAGATTATTTAAGTTTTATTATAAACTTTTAGAAGAATAATTAGATAGTACATGGATATAATAAAATATTTGTCTTTATGTTTATTAAAAGTAGAAGGTAATCTTTCAAGGAAAAAAGTACCATCTTCAAATTTTATGTGAACTCTGCAAATCTTGATATTTGTTTTTATTTTTTGAACAAAAATTAAAGTGCACACCTCATATGAAGACTACGGGGAAAGAACAGTTTATGCGCATTAGAGTATAATGAGCCGTGAACCATGGAAGGTTCTCGTGGTCTTCCTCTCCATGTAACGCAAATGAGGGTTAGTTCCATCAAAAAGTCCTCCACGATGGCAAATTTCTCCCAATACTCGATAGAGGAATTTCCTTGTCTTCTATATTGGATTCAAAATTACAAGGATACGTAGTTGAACATTAGTAAACGTAAACTCATAAAATTGGGTCTGCTGCTCAACGACGGTTATAAAAAAAATTACACTGTTAGAAACTTTTCTTAAAAAGTGGTTAAATAAAAATTTATATAATTCGTATTTCATCAAAATCAAACAAATCGTCTAATAATCATTAATAAGATAGTATTCAAATGTTATCTGTGAGAAAAAACCATTTAGTAACTGCTATCACCTAATACAGTTAAACAATCAGAATTTTATCGTACTAACTAGACCCACTTAATGAAACCACTTAGATCAGTGCAGATGAGTAGGGGAGAGTGGGGTCAATTGTAACATTTTTTACTTAACTCTTTTTAACTAACAAAAATTCCAATATATTATTAGTATTAATTGAAAGACGAGTAAAGTAGACTATCCTCTACTAGAAAAAAAAATACCTTATTTTAAATGTTATTATTTTAGTTAATAACAATTTTTGACAGTCGTGCACTTGTTACAATTGTCCCCACTTACGGGGTCAATTGTAACAGTTCATAAATTCAACTAAAACATAGTTAATTATGCATATTATCGTAGTTGTGATATATTTTTTTATTGATCAAAATAGTAGTTGATATTTTAGGAATAAAAATAATAATGAGCAGAGACCGAAAGGGTTAAACTTTTAACTTTAAGGGGTTAAAAATTTTAATTTATGCTGTGAAAGGTGACAAATAAAATAATGCACGTGCAACATAATATAGATGATATAGGAAACTATTGGTGGTTCTTAAAGAGGTAAGTAATGGTTTGTAAACATAAGAAATGGGACCTAAGGGGTTAAACAATTGCAATTGAAATTATGAATTTTATTTTCAGCTGTTACAATCGTCCCTTTACTTATTGTTACAATCGTCCCCAAGACGCCATTTCAGCTTTATTTGTTAAAAACCATGCTAGTTAATTAACAAAACTAATCTTTTTTCTCTTGAAATGTTAATTAAGGCGCCCATTTACATATTCGGTTAATAATTTTTATTTGTTTAAACAAAATTACTTTGCTACAATATAATATTCTAATACCAGAAAAAGTACTTACGTAGCGTGAAAATATCTTTTGTGATGTAACTCTTTCAAAAGTAAATAAAAATGGTTGCCAGCAGGGGTGTACATGTAGATTTATTAAATACACCTTGTGCGCCACCTAGGAACCAAATCTAGAACCCGACCCTCGAAATTTTTGCTCTGTTACAATCGTACCCTGTTACAATTGACCCCACTCTCCCCTACATGTTACAGTCGAGAAGGCTAATCTGTCAATCACATAATCGACTGAACGGGAGTTGTAATCACATCGTTGATACCTCAATATTTACTTCATTCCTCGGAATACATGAAGAGTTTTCAGTGATAGAACACGATATTCTTATTCAGGCATAGATGCAAGCTGGCAGCACCATAAAGCTACCAAACTGTCCTCTATGCCCAGTTAAATTTCTTTTCTTTTCCGGCTTGGAATGCACGATAGCTATAAATGGTTCTTTATAATAAAATTTACTGTTAATTGGATGGGCATACAGCAATCTAATATTATACTTTGAACTCTTCAGACCTAAATACAGTTCCTCCATTTATAATAATCCAATTTTGCTCGCTAAAGCCAGCATGTCGTTAAGTTTTGCCATAGCATTTTGTGAAAATTGTTACTAAGATTTGTCACAATATTTTGAAAAGTTCAAAAGTGGAGAAAGTCGGATAAATCTTGATGTTTCTTTTTGTTTCAGTATAAGCAATAAAAGAACTGTAATAGAAAAATCCCCCATTCTCTGACATTCTGTTAAAACGATTGTGCAATTGATGTAAAGTATGTTTCTATCATGAAAAACAATTTTCTTTTATTGCAGCTCTATGTATTTAATGGAAGACAGTTATTATAATTTGCTGAACTTAAGTAATAAAAATTACATTAGAAACAGATGATACTTTGTGTTTTATTTTAGTTAGCTTTCTAGAAAACCTCTTTAACGTCAAAAGAATGGGCTCAAACAATGTTTTTTATTGTTTTAAAATAAATTACGAAAAGAACATTTATTGTGTATCACATTGATATAATTAGAGCTGTGCTAGTGTTCGAAATTAGAAAATGCAAATACATTTTATTTAAAGTATTAATTAGTCAATTTCCGTTAATGCCCTCAATTTAAAAAACAAAACGACAAAAATTAGACATTAGAAAATTAATGTTTCATTTATTGACAGTAAGAATAAAAAAAATTGCTAAGCAAAACGTCTACAATTTTTTAACTTTTTCTAGGAAACTAAACAAATGTTTTAAAAACTTTAAATTTTATGGAGATTGTTTACATTAATAGAAATTTCTTCTTTTCGTGAAAGCACTAATTTTGACTTATTTTATTCAATATGGGATTCAATAACCCCACCCTCAGCTCGATTCCTGTCATCCACTTTAATAATTCTTTCGTAATCTTGACGGTATACAGATTTATATATCAAAATTAAATTTGTTTAATTAAAACTTCTTGAAGTAATTTTTTTTTCCATTAAGAAAGATTTGATCCCCGATTCCAGTGAAATAAAACTGATGCCTATTTTAATTTCTCACGTTTAAAATTATAATTTCAATTTCATAAATTAACTGCACGCAGTTTTAAATGAAATCCATAGTAATAAAATGAAATGTTTGTGCATTTGTATGTCTATGCGCCTATCTTATAGCTCTAGAACCGTCTATACTAGAATGTTAAAAGAGATATGTATACATTAGTTATGCTAGAGCCTTAGGTTTAAGGGGCAATTTTAGTTCCCAATCCCAAAATTGTTTAAACATTTCAATTAGAACACTCCCAGGTAACAAGCAGCTTTAAGGCAAACGCTGTATTTTTTGTTCATTTGGTTGGCACAGAAAGTTTGACTAATTAATTCTTTGTTAAAGATAGTAGAAATATTAGTGTTCCAAGCTTCTTTCCTTAAAGACTTAAAGAAAATGTGAAAAAAAAACTCTCATTTTTAGCTTTAACTGTAAGACTTGTTTTTTGCTTTTTTTTCATTCTGGCATTGCCCAGGGTCTCAAATGCAACATTTTGCTTGTGTTTAAAATTTAATAAACAGGCCAAAATCTGAAGTATACATTTGAGAATGTGAATTTATGCTCGGTTTGAGAACGCTTTCTACTCTTGATTTGTTAAGGAGGATTTATTCTCGATTTCAGAAGTTTTTTCTAGTCTTGTTTTGTAATGTATATTAAATCTCGATATAAAAGAGTTGTTTACGCAAGATTATGACGAACCTAATAGCGCGTAAGCTATCATAGTTAAATTTAACATTGTTTTAAGCTTGCATCGGTTTACTAATTTATAAACCTTGATGGGCTTTGTGGTAAATGATGTTACTGACATTAAAATCTAGCACTTATAGGTATGGAACTAGACATTGATAAAAATCCAGACGATTAACGATTCAGATTATTTCTGTTTTTCTAAAAAAACAAAAATAAAATCATTGACGTTAGCGAGCTTATAAAGAAGTTTTTCGCTCGTACATTAATATTTAGTTATTTTTTGGCTATGACAGATAAATTCAATGATCAACGATAACGTAGTGGCATGGGTGCACTACATTACCATATTAGTATTTCTAAAATTATCGGAAACAACGTGTTTATCGCGTTTATAGTTAAGCTTTAAAAAGGCGTTTCTATGAAATTAAATAATTTGAAATCAACAGTGTTTGAAAAAAAATAAAATATGTACTGGAAGGCAAAAATAATGGAGAAATTGTATAAATTTGTTTAGGATAAACGTAACAAATTGCCATATTATTAGTGACACCAATGATGTTTAATTAATTTTGCTAATAGATTCTAATGTTTTGGTAATAGGTTCTAATAAAAAGTTTGTTTATTCGCTTAGGGGAACTGTAAAAGTTCGCTGTGCTATTATTGATGCTTATGATGCGTAATTAATCTTAACAACACTTATTTATTGAAGGAAAAAAAATAAGCTTTGTACGAGTAAAATGAATGGGGACATGGAGCTAATTTGTGTACGAGAACCTAAACTCTTATTGATGCCAATGAGACTTAACTAATTATGGTAATAAGTACTAATTATGGAAAAATTGTACTAATTTTTAAAAACATTTTCAAACAACTGTTTCAGCTGGTGCATGTAATTACTAATTATCAAACATGCTAACCAATTCATTAAATAAACAAAAATATTCCTATAAGGATTACTTTTAATGAATTTCGAAACAAGCAAATAATTAAATAAATTCAGAACATGTATGCTCACAACTCTAACATTCATACAATTCGCGGAAACCAGTTGTTTCCGCTCGGGAGTCATTAGGAATGGTTTCCACCATTCGATAAGATGTCTGGAAATTAATGAGCAAACTTCAACTGTGTGAGAAACCTTTTTTTGTTGATTAAAATGAAATAAGATATATTGACCAGAAGCCATTAATGACCAAGTTTATTGGAAAAACGTGTTCGTCATTATATGTGATTAAAGTACTCCTAATGAAGCCCATGAAGTAAACAATGAATTAGAATTTAGCGAAGCATGTACATTATCAGCAAACAAATTACTGGAAACGATTGCCAATTTAACCCTGTTCAAAAACGGAATTATATTTCGTTAAATAACTTGTAAGATTTTTTTTATGAACGTGAAATTAGTAGTAAATGCATAGTGTTCAATATGGACCGCCATTAACCCTTAGACGCGGAATTTTCATTGAAAATACTTTTCATTCGTTTTAATTTATTTTGATTTAATCAAAATAAGTGAAAAATATTATATTTAACAATTTAACAATTTATGGTAATTGAATACAGCATGAGACACTGGTGCCTTTTCGGCGACCACCATTAACCGTTTGAAGCCGAATTTTTGTTAAATATACTTTTCTTACTTTTTTCATTATTTTGTATCAATTTTGATCAAAATCAGTGAAAAATATTATATTTATTATTTTAATAATTTATGGTAATTGAATGCAGCATGAGACACCGGTGCCTTTTCTGCTACCATCATTAACTGTTTAAAGCCAAATTTTTGTTAAATATACTTTTCATATCTTTTTGAATATTTTGTATTAATTTAGGTCAAAATAAGTGAAAAATATTATATTTAGCATTTTAATAATATATGGTATGGTATAGTTATTCAGTATGATTCACTGGTGCTTTTTCTGAGACCACCACTAACCTTTTGACACGAATCTCCATGAAATATACTTTTCACACTTTTTTCATTATTTTGTGTTAATTTAGATCAGGATAAGCGAAAAGTATTATCTTTAATATTTCAATAATTTATGATAATTGAATACAGCATAAGACACCGGTGTCTTTTCGGCGACCACCTTTAACCGTTTGAAGCCGAATTTTTGTTAAATATACTTTTCTTACTTTTTTCATTATTTTGTATCAATTTTGATCAAAATAAGTGAAAAATATTATATTTATTATTTTAATAATTTATGGTAATTGAATGCAGCATGAGACACCGGTGCCTTTTCTGCTACCATCATTAACTGTTTAAAGCCAAATTTTCGTTAAATATACTTTTCATATCTTTTTGAATATTTTGTATTAATTTAGGTCAAAATAAGTGAAAAATATTATATTTAGCATTTTAATAATATATGGTATGGTATAGTTATTCAGTATGATTCACTGGTGCTTTTTCTGAGACCACCACTAACCTTTTGACACGAATCTCCATGAAATATACTTTTCACACTTTTTTCATTATTTTGTGTTAATTTAGATCAGGATAAGCGAAAAGTATTATCTTTAATATTTCAATAATTTATGATAATTGAATACAGCATAAGACACCGGTGTCTTTTCTGCAACCATCATTAACCGTTTGAAGGCGAATTTTTGTTAAATATACTTTTCATACCTTTTTTATTATTTTGCATTAATTTAGATCAAAATAAGTGAAAAATATTATATTTAGCATTCTAATAATATATGGTATGGTAGTTATTCAGTATGATTCACTGGTGCCTTTTCTGAGACCACCACTAACCTTTTGTCACGAATCTCCATGAAATATACTTTTCACACTTTTTTCATTATTTTGTATTAATTTAGATCAAAATAAGTGAAAAATATTATATTTAATATTTTAATAAATTATGATAATTGAATACAGCATGAGACAAAGGTGTCTTTTCTGCAACCATCATTAACCGTTTGAAGCCGAATTTTTGTTAAATATACTTTTCATATCTTTTTCATTATTTGTATTAATTTAGATCAAAATAAGTAAAAAGTATTATATTTAATATTTTAATAATTTATGGTATGGTAGTAATGCAGTATGAGACACTTGTGTCTTTTTCTGCGAACACCACTAACCATTTGACTCGGAATTTTTGTTAAATATACTTTTCATACTTTTTCCATTATTTTGTATTGTTATAGATCAAAATAATTGAAAAATATTCTATGTAGCATTTAAATAATTTATGGTAATGCCGGATGGTAACACCGGAGCCTTTTGAAAAATATTGAATATTGAAAAATCTTTGAATTTTAATTTCAAATATCGTCTTTACTAATATTAATTCACTTTTCATCATCTTAACTATCAACATAATTAACTGATTAAACTCCGAATAATGAGAGAGAGAGCAGAGAAATTCTTTATTTGAGCGATTCTATAAATATCGTTAATGACAGTCAGTTAAAAAATGGGCAAAGGTGCTTTTTATATGAAAATATATTGCATTTTTATTTGATTTGAGTTTTGACTTCTTTTTATTATAATTTTTTTTTATCAGATAATCATCAATATTATACTGGAAATAATCGGAGTTTTTTTTTGATAAAAATTTTTCTTCATTTTTCGTTTTTGTAAAACCAGCATTTGTTTTTAGCAAAATAAAGAATTACAAGAAAATTTTTAGCTACTATAATGTCCAAATTCAAAGCAAAATAAGAGCGATAGGTGAACGAACTTAGTTTAGGATTTTAATTGAATGCATAGCTAATTGTAAAATGAATGAACGTGGCAGTACTAACTGTGGTGTACAGTGCTAAAAAAAGCAATGAAACGCCCTGAATTATTTAATTCCTACTTTTGAACCGAGTTTCAAATACTGAGGTTCAATCTTAAGATTTGAAGATCAGACCTCAATTATAGATTTAGATTTAGCTGTTGGGCAGCTCCAAAGAGCAGGATGCACCAACCACTGGTCTAATGGACCCAAACCTTAAATCATGATTCACAAAAAATCTTTATACTTGAAGCAAAGTTAAGCAAACACTTGCCAGGAATAACTTGTAATTCCCGGGTCTTAATGTAATGTCGCCTTAAATGCTCAAATTTTTAACAGAACAGAATAGACCTCACATTCTCAAAGTATATGTCATATAGTCTACTCCTCAAGGTGTCAATCTGAACAGAGAGAATCAGATTCAATACCCATAATGTATAGGTGTCTCCTAAGGGTGCAGTGTCTAGTGAGAAGAACAATAATATTCCTCAAACTGTTCCTATTCAGCTTAAGAAGCTCTTTTTGAAGCACACTAGGGTAGTCACGATTTACCTCTTTAGCATGTCTCTGACCATCCGAGTTACGCCCTTGCTCATGGACAATTTTACCATAGAACTTGAACATAGATGCCCTGAATGAGGTCGGAGTGACCTCAATTATGCTAATTAGTTTTGTAGAAACTGGTTAAAATTGTATTAGTAGTTAAAAAATGCACTGTCATATGTTAAAAAGTTAACTAATCTTTAGAAGAGTATTTAAATTAAAACTTATATTGCTTTAGTTAGTAGATTTATTTGCATAACTCGCTCTACGCGATTCCGTATTTTATCAACACTCATCGATGCCATCTACATCTTACCCACAAAAAAGGTTTGTTTAATACTGATCAATGGTATCAGGGTTTGATGCAACGTTATTAATAACTAGTTAATGTATGTCTAGGCCATACCTATTTTACGCGACTTTGTATTCCATTGATAATCACCGACGATACGCAACTTGAACTTTCAAAAATATCAGCTTAAAGAACCTTGATATCTGGTTTTGTTCAATGAACTATGATCAGGTTTAATTTTTTTTCTCATAAGTTGTAAAATTTAACCATATTTCCGTTTAGGTTGAATCACAGTATCGTGTGATATGATTGAGAATTCAAATGAATTGAGTTGTTATCTTGTTTAAGTTACAAAAAAAATGTGAACGATGTTAGAGTTAAATGTTTGCTTTTTTTAATTGTCTCAACATACGATGCGTGGCAAAGATTATATATTTATTTTGAAAATTCTATCCTCATTACAGATTCGAATATGTAACATGTCGTATATTTGAAACTAAGTATGAATATTTCAAACAAAACTCCTTACTCGGATAGAGCTTTCTTCTTCCAATGAGATGAACCGGACTCAAATCCCAGTAGATACGACTTCCACACCCAGCTCGAACGGACCACAGTACTGACGTACATTATTCTCAGTGGTAGACGGATTTCCCAGTGCAGTCCGACTAACCGTAGGAGGTTTACATGGTTTTCCTCTTCATGTAACTCAAACGTGGGGTTAGTTTCATCATAAAGTCTTCCACAAACTCAAATTTCTCTCAATACTTGATCCAGGAGTTTCCTTGTCTTCTGGATTGGATTCAAAATTACAAGAGAGTGGGACATAGGTAGTCGTAAACTCAAAATTGAGTCGGCTGTTCGACGACGGTTATAACATATGAAATAAAAACATAACTCTTTAAAGTATTTCAGATAAAAACTAAATATTTTATTTTCTATTTACTATGATACCGAAAATTCGAGAACTATTGAAATATAAAATAGATAATTAATGGAGCATGGAAAATAAAACTACAGGTTTGAAAAATTACATGATATGCCATTTCGATTTTCAACTTGAAATAGTCTATTTAATTCTAAGAATTCTGTAATGAAAAAAATACTTCGAATAAAAATACGTCGAAAATACTGTTCGAAATAAATATTTTTCGCCAAATTCCCTAAAAAGTTAACGGTAATCATTAGATTTAGGTCATGGAAATAAGCTGGAAAATATAAATTTAAATTTTACTTAGTTTGAACTAGCTAGTATTGCTAGATGGATCTGGATAATATTACTTACAGGTAGAAATAATGTAATTTCCTAAAAAACAAAATGTGCTTGTCCTGTTGAATTATTTGATATCTCTCTATTCATTTTATTTGATGTAAAAGATGAATTAAACTTACATATTATTATTGATAATTCTCTTCCCTAAATATGATCATTCGACCAGAAAATTTTTTGTATGAAAAATATGCCTTCTCTTTCTACTAATCCTTCATATTATGAAACCGCGTCTGGGACGTATTAAAGATTTTTTTTCCGCCACTAAAAATATCATATATTGAACCATGTCGTATTAAGAATGAAGTTTTTAGGGCAACAAAAGTTGATATTTTAATACTTACCAATAATTGGACAATAATCATGTTTTTTTTAAGTTTAATTTTAACTTTATAATAAAGTTTCAGATTTGAAGCACTCTTCATTTTACAAAACACAATTTCAGACTGCCGCATTATTGTCCGAAAAACTGTATTCCTTGAGAAATTAAGGTTGATTTTTTTGGACCTCATCACGAGATACCGAATTATTGCACACTGCTCGAAAACCTTTTTTTTTCTTTCTTCCCGAAGAGAAAGCTTGGAAAGATGTCATACCCAAAATTTCGCGGCTTGATCAAAAATTTTGCACCAACCGAAAGATTTATCATTTTGCAAGTGTACTTATATTCCTCACCCATGCTCCGAAATACAGTTATTTGATCTTTATGATACATTTGACACACTGTTAACTTTCTATAGATCAGGGAGCTAAATTCCAAAGAGCACGATGCAAAACTGAATTTTCAGGTCAAAGTTGACTTGTTCTTGACTTGAATAAGGAAATAAATGTGGGATATGTAGATTACTGTGATCAATGGCATTATTTTTTTCAAGTTTGCTTACTATGGCAATAGTATAAATCAAAATTAAAGCATATTCTGGTGCATATAATTCTGTAATGCACATTCTTAAGAAAATAATATCACAAATGTTGAGGAATTTACGTATGTATTAGATTTATATATTTCAATACGGTACACTGTGGAACAAAAATCATTTTTCGGGGTCAAAAATACAAAAAAATGAAGTTATAGGAAAAAAAAATCTCAATATGGTTTTTTGTAGTAAAATGTCCAAGGAATATGACGGTGTATTTTTTTTTTTAGTTTATTAATGGAAATAGCAATTAAATGAAAATAAAGTCGAAATAAAAAAAATGGAATTTTTCAGTTAAATTTTTATTAATATGATAAATCCTTATAGTAAATAAAAATATTGAAACTATGCATGATTTATACATAAATGTATTTCTAAGATATATATGAATTCGTTATTTTGTATAAATACTATCAAAACCAGAACCATTTTCTTATTTCTGCCCTGTACAATGAAATTTCAACTTTAGGGTGCTCTATAAAAAAGGCATTACGTTGCCGAGGTAAAAAAAATGTGCACATTTGTTTGGTATATGTACTCAAGAACTAAAAAAAATTAGCTGCGAATATTTGCGAATTTGGCTGATATATCTATTTTGCAGTTCGTGTCATTTTTATAATAATGATAAAATTAATGAAAAAATTATAAAAATGAACTTGAGATTATTATTTTTGTTATAACATATTCAAAATTATTTATATCTAGCAAAATAGATTCATTATTTTTTTAAAATTCGATAATAGAATTTGTAATTAACAATCTTAAATATCTTGATTCAATTTATTTAGTTTAAATTTGTTTTGATAAATATTTGCGATTTTACATCCATTACTTTATTTATTAAAATTATTAACCACAAATTTGTAATCAAAGATCTCAAAAACTACTAGTAAATAATTTTTATTTATTTATTTACAATTTTTTCAATAATCATCCACCATTTTGCTTGTTTTTTGAAATTTTGACTTCATATTTGACTTCGACCCAAAAAACCTATAGGTGATCAATTTTTAGAACATTGAAGTTAATTTTCTAATTTTGGCCGCATTTTTCTGATTTTGTCCCACTGTGCGGTATGCAGATTTCTACGTCTCACTTTAGCGTTAGAAATATCAATAAAGAAGATACTCTTGCAAATTCTAAAATGCACCCACTAACTAAGCAGCTTTTCTAACATTTTTCTTTTAAATAATTGATATTGAAAAATGCATGCTATTTAATCCTTAACGTCTGAAATCTATTCAGTACCTGCTTCCTCATTAATTAGAAGCGCCTCAGATTTCAAAACTAATCTTTGCTTGAAGGTATGAGATCTTTGTAAACTTGTTCTCAAAAGATTCTAATTTCTTACGTCGTAAAAAGAATGACAACAAAAGTTATACCCGCCCGAAGATCCTGAAAATAATTCCTTCATCAAAGATAAGCCTTTGATGTATTGAACTTTCACAGGAATGAGAGAATTGTTTAATTTTCGTATTTTCTTTAGAACCATGAGGATAGTTTTAGTTTAAGTGAATTTTGAAGACTCCCCCTACTAATTTAAGATATATATTAAAATAATTTATGAAAATTAACGATCCGATATGTTCTCTTATTATTATATTTTTAGTATTTTGATGTCATATCAGCTTTATAGGAAATTAGTAGGTTATATTTTATCATCTCCCCATTGATGGCCAAGCACCTGGCCATATAGGTTATATTTCATGTATAGAAGAGATGACTTATAAAAAAAATATAAAAAGTAATTTTCACCTTTCAAACATAACTTAATTTTTTTAATGTAGGGTAATGGATACACATATTTTTATTAAAAGATATTTTAGTCGAGTTTTCACTACAAATAATTATAGTATAAAATATATCAGCATTTTTTCTTGCTATGTCATTAAAGCACATGATTTGAAGGGAAAAAAAGTGTAACGCTTTGTCTTAATTATTCTGTTTCCCATTATACATTAAACTTTACATATTGCACAGTTTTTAAATTAAACTTAAGTTTCAATTATGCATTCAATTTTTTAATGATTTTGAAGTTTCCTTTCACTTAATGATTTTAAATTAAACAATGCTTTTTTTTCATAATTAGATTGAAATTTTGACATTTCATAAAAAATGGATCTATCTTTCTGCTAAGTGGCAACTGCGTTGATTAAACTTTTATCTAACATATTGTGAGAGTTCTTTGTCACTTGCTTCCTTCAATGTCTTTTTTGACAAAAACTTATGAAGCAAGAAACTTATTTGTACCAGTCAATAATGCTTAAAAAGAAATAGTTCTGTCTCAACCTTCAGAGGGTTCCTGGAATAGTATTGTATAGAAAACCTATTTTGAAGATTCGTTACAATAAATTGGATCGAAATTTTTATCTTTTATAACTCATCTACAGAAAAAAAATTCTTTTTTCATTTCTATCAAGAATCATCATTATATGCCTTATTTAAAGAACTGACATCGTCTAACACCTACTGGAAGGCCTCACGAATGTTAGTTGTTGATTATAGTGTTTCAAAGTTCTCTAATTTGTCATAAGCAATGTATTCATAACTCGCAAAAAATGGTGCATTACTTACTATACCAAAGATAAGTTATGATAAGGAAGATCTATCAATATTAATAAGCAAAGAATGTGATAGGAATAAAATAAAATGTATTCAAATCTTTGTTAACTCTAAGAGATTAGAAAGAGTATTAAAGCAAAATATTTAAATCATTTAATATTAAGGGCAAAAAAACGCTTGATGGCTTCTTTCCACAATTAGATATATATCACAACTAACAATACATTTGTTGATATTTAAACTAGAATTTTGATGCTAAATTTTCAATAAGTATTTTTAGATATATAATACAGAAACTAGTGCAAAAGTAGTTATGGTTTATAAAGAAATGAGGAGCATTTATACATGTATGTTTTAAAAATTCATGCTCAGATTTTGCACAATTGCTGAATTTATTTTTAAAAAGGATTCGCAATTGTGAAAGATTTCTTCAATTCAAGTTGGAGCTTTCTTCTCACTAATCTCCCCATACCCGTAAAAAGAGATATAGTTAGATTTAAAATTTCAACTTTGAAAATTCGAGTCTGTTTTTATTACCATAACATAATAATTTTCTCTTGTTTATATAAACAAAACAAAAATTAAGCGTTCTAAAGGACGGAAATTATGTAGCTAACAGTCAAATAAATAATCCCAAGAAGCTGAAGTGGTACGATATTACCATATTAAAAACTTAAGCTGCTTCAAAAATATGTATACAAATTGCAATGAACAGTCGCTCAAAATAAGCACCCATTTTCATGACTTGAAGACGTGAAAAGAAACAAAAAGTGATTTGAAATATAAATAATATAATATTTTATAATATAAAATATTTAAAAAAAATATTATATTTTATAAAACATTATATTTATAATATAATATTTATATTATAATATTTTTAATATAATGTACAAAAAAATATCATAATTTTTGAGGCGAATGAAGTTTTTAATCAAGTAATGTATCTAACAGTTTTTTCTTTAAAAAAAAATCACACAGAATTCAATAGACCCAGATAACAGGGCTAAAGAGAATAGAAGGGCTGGTTCACTCCTTTGAAGTATCTCTCGCCGCACCGATCCTCCGACGTCACTCTAGTGACGTCACTTTGGCGCAAAGCTCGCACTTTTACTTCAAGAACGGAGCGTTTGGCCTTACTAGCTCTAACTAATATTGGATCATTTCTTTTTGCGAGTTATTCTAAGACATTTGTTATTTTATAAAGACTTTCCTTAGTATTTGCAGTGAAATTACAAGAATTTAAAACTATTATCGAAATGCCAGTTCGCGCGATTGCAACTTTCAAAAATTCTAATACAAAAACAAAAGGAAAAAGTATAATTTTTCGCGTGTTCCCTAAAGTAAATGAATAACTATGTAAAGAATGGATTCCGAAATGACGCAGTTAATATAAAACAGCAATACGTTTATTCTGTCGTAAAGAACTTTTATAAAAATTCATTATCTAAATAGAAACCGCCTCGTTACTTCATAAAGAAAGGCAGGTGAAAAGAATTAAAAAATTGATAAAGTCAAAGAAAATTAAAATGTAAATAAAAAGTATAAATAAAATATATAGTATATAGTTGAAATTCTCCTAATTTCATAACATATTTTTTAATGTAGTTATTCCAAATATTTAAGATTTTTTTTAAAAATTATATTCTCTTCAATTTAAATATCTATAAATTATATCATCGTAAATTTAAATGCCTATAAACAATTGTAAAATTTCTAATGTCATTATGAACCTAAATTATTATTTTGTTTCAGTAATTAGCGTTTAAGGTCGATGTTTCCTAATGATTAAGTAAGAACAAATTGCCATTAACGACATATTTTAAAATCAGGGATTCTAAATTTAACTTAACTTATCGTTATAAAAGAATATGTAGATAAAAAAAGTGTCGATATATGCCTTCATTTTTCTTAATAGTTAAAGTTAAAACTGAACTTTTTAAAATAAAGTATTTATCGTGTCATTTTCACCAACTAGCAAAACATTTTTATAAGTTTAAAATGGTATTTTTTTTAATATAATAACCAAGAAAGTTTTTTTTAACTACGTTTATGAACGGAAATAATGTGTTAATTACGTAAAGTTTGAAGGCTAATAACCAGAAGAAGTATAACTTATTTTTACAAAGAGAAAGATGCTAAGTTATCATATCTTTGCTTGCGATCTCCGAGATCTGTGGACACAGTGACGTCATGAGGAGGGAAATCGTAGCTTCAGCTCTAAGAGCGGAGTGAACTAGCCCTTCTATTCTCTTTAGCCCTGCCCAGATAAGGCTGTAAAATAGATTTTAATGTAGAGGCAACATTTATCACAAAACCTTAACTAGGATTATAAATGATAATCAAATAAATCATGCAGGCTTGAAGCAATGTTAAATTTAACTATGCTAGTTTACGCGCAATGAGGTTTGCATTAAGATTGCATAAACAGTCATTAAAAATTTTGCTTACCATTAAACATCATCATTAAAAAATTTGCTTTTGAGAATCTTAAAAAACAGAGGAAAATAAATTAAGAAAAAAAGGTTTACAATAAAACCTAAGGAATTATGTATGTTTATAAAGGTTTATGCCTTCATTTAATTTTTAAAACATATTACTGGTTTTGTAATATTTCTTTTTTGTAAGAATAATAATTAACTAGTCAGCCTTATTGTATCAATATAAAAAGCACAAATTCAACGTTTGCTGTAAGGTTGTTTGCAATCTGGGGACTATATTGAGGCAATCTGTGTTTACTATTGTGGAAACTGTGTTTAACTTAGTGTGGAAAAAATGGCATTTTTGGTTGGATATGTGCTGTATAACTAGTGACGCATGCAATCTGAAAGCTTAGGTGAATTTCTATTTAATTTGAGGTGCATAATTTGTCAAAAACAATCATTTCGTAGTATTAAACTAAGGCATCTTTTATGGGCAACCTGTACAATATTCTCCTACACCGTGATAAATTAATACACGGAAACATATCTAAACAAAAGTTATACACTCAAATATTTCGATTTATATTAATATTATTGATACGGATATTACTTTCCCATATTACTCCCTAAAGAGACTTATATATGATCAATAATTCATACAATTCCGGGAAATTATTCTAATCTTATCCCAAAGGAGTTTTAACTTTCTTAGAGAAATTCGAGGAAAATATGCAATACCCCTTTATTGAATTAATATTGGCCAAAACTTTGTAGAAAGTTTAATTCGCAAGTTCAGGTTAGAGTTCCTGGTAATATCAAGGATCTAGTTACGGATCAAACGAAGATAAGTATATCTGACAAAATCAAAATGTTGTAATAAGATGAAGTTTCTCAAACTAAAAATGTTTACCCACATTTTTCTTTATTATAAATTTTTTTAATTAATTTGTAGAAATATATGTAATATTTATTCGGAATAGGTTCATCTGAAAACTATTCCACTCTGGTGAAATAATTCCCTTTTAATGGCTTTCTTATAACAAGATCAAAATGATAAAAAAAATATTTCACCAATATTAAGAAGAAACAAATGTTTTTTATTTATTTCTCCATGTTTTTTCTAATGATTGTACGAATGTAATCGAATGTATATGCGAATGTAGTCGAATGTATATGCGAATGTAGTCGAATGTATATGCGAATGTAGTCGAATGTATATGCGAATGTATTTAGGACTAAGATACACCCCCTGAAATGTCTTAAATATTATGTTCTGATTTTAATATTGTTTATTTTTCCTCTCTTAGCAAACATACCATTTAGAGTCACGATGGCTCAGGGGATAGAGCGTTCGCCTACCAATGCGGTGAACCGGGTTCGAATCCCAGTTGATACGAATTCCGCATCTACTACGAATACGCAAGTGCTACTTTTCAAAACGATTAAGTTTGTTTGACGTGAGGAATTTTTGCCGACATCTATTTCTTAAAGAAAAAAATTACCTGTAGAATCTTAAGAGTTAACAAAAATATGTACAGAATTATGATTGAAACTTGCTTTTCTTAAAAAGTTTAATTTCATTACATACAAATAAATTGATTAAACTTGCATGTCATTATCGAAGCTACAAGAACATCCATTGAAATCAAAGTGAGTTTTCAGAAGAAAAAATATTTATTGCAAGGTGTAAAGGCGAGTGATCTCGGTGTAAATGCATTTTTGGGTACTTCGAGCTTCCACATTGACTTTAAATTGCATATAAGCCCTTGAATTCCTGTTAATTTGAAAAATTGTCCATTCCCACAATTTTTAAAGTTCTTTAACGAATTTGTAGATATATTACACCACAGTGTTTACAGTTTTACAACAGCAAGCTACTTGGGTCATTAAAACATAATATTACTCATTTAATATAGTGTTTTTTATCAGTGGTTTTTGTACTATAAGATAAAAATCCAGTTCTAAGTTTTATTTCCACATTTTTGCCCAAGTTTGCTGCAACTCTTATAAGTTTCTGAGTTAAACCACATTGTGGTGAAAACAAAACCTTCTTAAACTTACTTACACGATGTTATATTTTACTTTAACAGAAATATGGTTAAGTTTACCACCTTATTATGAACTAACCCTCTGGATGATTTCCAGGGGCAACTCAAATGTAGCAAAATTTGCTCATCCCGCGATTTTCGCGGGCATAAGTTTGTCTTTGTTTAATGAGAAGCGCATCCCGCCTTTTCACCATTTAACCAGTGAAATTAATTATCTATAATATTAGACATTTAATTTTGGTTTTCATCCACTAAATTGTGGCATTTGAAGGTTCTTGGTATTTAACGCTTTAATTTCATCATGTTTGCCGCCTTTTCTAATCAGAAATGGCTGCTAGAAAAGATTCAGAGCATTTATTACTGATGATTTATCAGATTCTAAAAGTGATTTTCGTTTTGATAGTGATATAAAGTTTTCGGACTGCTCCTCAGATGGAGATGAATCTGATCATGATTCAATAAACTTACAAAGCGTTAGGCAGTGGTACAAATTGGTATGAAGATAATTTCGAACTGATATTTTTTTTCTTTGCGATAACATCTAAAAATGATTTTTCTGAAAAGTTTCTCGTAATAAAAACCTGTATAAAAAATCTTTTCAAGAAATAAAATGCATATAATATTCCTTAATATATATATATATATGTAAAATATGCAAAAAAAATTAAAGCGATTTTGTTGCAGAAATTTAGCAATTAGAGGGTTAAGCAAATTGATATGATAACTATTACGAAATATCAATATAATAATTAACGTTGACTAAACGTTCTGAGAGTCCACATCTGAAAAATAAAATAAAAATATGTTTAATTAACAAAAGCCTATCGATAAATTCATTTAAAATTTCAACATATAAATTTTTATATAAATTATTACATGAATTATTATATACATATAAATTATTATGCAATTAAAAAATAACTAATAAAATTAATAAATAAATTCTATTTCTTTTGCATTAATTGACCCATTGGGTATCCTTAAAAATTTGAGGTTCTTTAGATATATATTTACCAGTGGTAGCAGACGTTTTTAAAATTAATAAAACTTTCATAAAACATCATCAAAGCTTCTGAACATATAAATTGAACATATAATCTGAACGAGTTGGTCAATCTCACTTCATATATCTCAAACTAATCATGACCTTAGCTACCAAGAAGGAAAAGATTTTTGAAACTACAAAAATTCCGTAGTAGCTGGAATTTATAATTTTGTGCTATGTGTGATACATAACCTTAAATGTTTATTTTAAAAAATATAAACGATTAATCATGTTGAAGATCTGTGAATCTTTTTGCAATAGTTATTGAACATACGATCGATATGTCTCTTTACTCGTTCCTTAACAACAGAAAGAACGTGATAATCGAAACAGTATCAGAAAGATATATCTCTCCTCCACTAAATTATTCTTCAATAAAGCAGAGATTTGGTAGGAAACAGACTGAAAGACATAATGATGGGAGATAATGTTGTTTGCGTGTATTTCCATTCCGCTCCGCTAATGCGCAAAATTGTGATGGCTAGATGAGGAACTGATGATGTCGCCTTTGTTCCATTGTTCAATTCATGGATTGAACATCAGTTTGTAGATAATGCGCTTCACTGAATTTAATGCTGTGTATAATTCTTTTTTAATCAAAAGAACTTATGTTATTTACTGAAGGGATCACAAGTATTGGACATCATACTATTATATTCAAATAAAGACAGAAATTAAAAAAAAAAATTTTTAAGATTTTCAGATAAAGTGAGAAATTGTATAGATAAATAAGGTTAATGCATAGTACAGGAGAAAATCAATCTAGTCAGAAGAAATTTATAATTTTTATTTAGAAATATGATCAAGAATATTATGTTTGGGAATACAGAATAGAGGAAATGTGTATGTTCACGTTAAAAAAAATAACAGAAACAAGAAAATTCAGAAAATATTTAAGGTGAATGCTATTGTAAAATGCAATGGCTACAGTAATATTCAACGTTTAAAAATATTTTTATTGCAAAATTTGCCTGGATTAGAAGCTTAAATAGTTCAGTAAATTACCCTTTTTACCTGTTACCAGAAGCTCTTTCTAAAATCAAAAACATATACATACTTTATTTATTCAGATATTGATTACTACTTAATCTTTTGGAATGGCTGGTGTAACAATTGCCTTCAAAGTCTTTTTTTTTGTTTTGTGTTTATAAAATGTTCGATTTATGAGAGGTAAATATAAATGTTTTTGGAAACGTTTGAAACAAACTTGGAATGTTAGTGAAATGTAGAAGAAAATACAAATGTGAAGTTTGACGCGTTTGTTTTTTCTTCATAAAGGGTAGTACACACAGCTCGGTGGTAGTGGAATCGTTTTTTTATTACAAAATATTATGCATAGAACTCATTTGTACCAATAAATTGGAACCGAGACATTTCGCTTATTTAAATAACTGTTGTTCCAGCAATCCACAAGAGATTGAAAAGTTTTTAAAACTTATCAACAAATACATGGAAAAAACTTATGCATACTAATGCATTAGTATTTTTATAAGTGTTCACAAATAGTTATTTACACAAAATAAAATAAAAATGCTTCAAATTTCTTTTAAAAGAAAAAGTATCCGTATTATAAGTCAGAGTGTTATTAGTCTCTTTTTGTCCAATTGGATACTCGTGGATTTTTTTTTCCTTCACAAATTCGGGGTGAGGGGGGCAGAGAAGAATTGGAAAGGACACAATAGAGGTCGTTTTGAACGTCAAATTTATTTGACTCATTTTTATTTTTGGCTTAGTTGAAGAGCCCGACTGAAAAAGATAAGTCAATACAAATGGAGACACTGCATTGATAGTTCATCCTGCCTTTTTCGATACGAATCGCACATCACAGACTAGACTAAGGTGACCAGATTTCTAAACCATGATTTGAAGACCATTCAGCTGAGCGTTCTCGAAAAATTTTACAAAAGTGGCACCTATTTATCTATGGAAAATAATAATTTATAAGTGCAATAAAGTTTCGCCTTTTTTTAAAAAAAAATTTATAATTAATATTGATGCTAATCTTTCTTCATCAGACTTCTTCTCATTACTGAGCAGTTTTGATTTATCATGTGATATTCAACACTTGTTGAAACTTGTACAATAAAGGAACTCGTGATTTTTTTTGTCAAAATTATTTTCAGACGAGTTTGGAGTTTCCATAAATGAGTTTTAGTAAGTTACTTTTTTTTGCTTGTCCATGATACAAAATTATCTGGTTTAAAAAAATACGCACGTTTCTGATTTATTTATTTTTTTAAATTTCCCTGCATGTAAAAACTATTAGATATTTTCGGAATTCGAAACTATTTTTAAGATTTGAGGACATTTTCTATCCTCGAAGAATTTTAAAGTTTTAAAGGACAGATTTTGTCCTTAAAACTGTCGAGGACTGTCCTCAAGACTTGAGGACGTCAAGTAACCTTGTATTAGACCTAAATATTTTAAATTCAAATATCTCCTTAGCTTGAATGTTCATTATTAGTTGAAATAGCAAGTGCAAAGTGTCAAAAAATATTTAAACAGACAAATTGAATGGATTTCGTAGTAATGGGTTCTTAAAAGTCAGGATCACCAAAAAAATCAGGATCAGAAAAGCATCTTCTAAATTTATTTTTTAAAGATACACTAGGGTCTAATAATGAAAAGGGTCTACAGCATTAAGCAAGTGGAACCAGACTAATCTCACCCCCGAATTCTAGACATTGCGATATTTACTTTTCAGAAAAGATTTCCTTATCGGCTGAAGACCTAGTACAGATAATGCTTAGATCAGTGAACCAGATTGAGCCATGCAATTGATATACATTTACTTTTACTCAAAATAAAATAAATATTTGTTTTGCTATTTGTATATCAAAATCAAAAACTAAGAGCGTTACAATAATCTAGAATTTAAAGCACAATTTCTGTTTAGAAGAAGCAACAATAAATCGTTTACTCATAACGAAAATCAGGCAATTTTATTTGAAATAAAATTTTATGAGGATAAAGGTGTACTTTATGATTTTGTTCGTATGTTTGTATGTTTTATTTTTATGATATATAAAAATAAAAATTATTTTTGAGTTTCCAAATAATAATGAGTTTAAACCCCAGGTTTCTGAATTTTTGAAACATAATCCTAGGATCTGAAACTTTGTTAAGTTACCGAAGAAATTTTATTGTATTAGTTATTATATATATTATTAGGATACATGGGGAGAAAATTGGGTTTCTATAGATCAAAAACCGATGTATATATATATATATATATATATATATATATATATATATATATATATAAAGAGAGAGAGAGAGAGAGATATGTATCCATTCTTTAAATGTAGCTTTTTATTGAAAAAAATACATACGTATTCATATTTCTTCTAGCGAAAATTTTTAACAATTAATCGGAAAGAAATTAAAATAAGTTTTTAATGCAACTAAAATTATTATTTAAATGACGGCAAATACCAAATTTATTGTAACGTCTTTGTGATGAAAAAGTATAACGCAAATATTAATGTTTGTACTATATTGAGTAAAATACGTTCGAAACTAAACTAAAACTTTTGAATTAGTGTTTTAGTACGAAATGTTAGAAGTGTTTTAACTTATAAATATATGAAACGGGAAGTTGGGCACTTCCCGTGTCAAGGAGAAGCTTAGTTGTGAGATAATTAAAGAAAAACTGGAATTTTTTATTACTAGTTTTGATTTAAATTTTATATAGCTATCCGAAGATAGCTTCCTACTTCGAAGGGAGTTTTAAACGTATTCATAATAGTTACTATCTAGACGCGTATGGTATTGTTTCCTTAATATTGTTTTGCTTAATAGAATTTCAGAATTTAATTTTTGACTTAACGCGTATTTGTGCCTAAAATTCTTATTAACTTCGAAATTAGTTGTTCGATTGGCTTGGTTGTCATTTCCTTTGAATAAGCGTAAAAATTAAACAAATTCTAAGAAAACAATTCCTATGCTTTTCTAAATAGCCTTGTCAGATACTCAAATAATATAAACCACGAAAATAAAAAAATTCTAAACATTTTTTATAAGAATCACTTATTAATTAAATCAAAAATGTATACTTTTGTAAGAAAATGTTTTTAAAAATATTAAGTTTGTGTGTACAATCAATGTGAGGAAATATTTTTTGGAAATGAAGCTTAAAAATAATTGATTGAAAGAATAATCCAATGAAATTTATCGTTAAGTCTTTGTGATGAAAAAATGTAACGCGAATATATGGTTATACCGATTCAATTGTGTGATCTAATCCTCTTAATCTTATGGTTGTTTTTAGTAATAATTGGATAATCCAAGCTTGCAAAGCTAAGTCAGAAATGTGCGAGCAATAGAACGGAAGGGTGAAAGTATGTCTTCGCTAATAACACCGAGGACAGATGGCAGCACAACTCATTCGTAAGGCCTCAATTTAAACATAGATATGAAGGGGCAGAAAATTTTCACCGGATACCTCCATGGTACTGGTCAGGGACCGACCACAGGACTTTTAATTCCACAGATTTTACAAGGGGGTATATTGCATGTACTCGGTCTTAAAATTATTTTTTATGTTCATTATATAAACTAACTATATATTGCATAAATATAAACCTTTGTTCGATCAATTTTGGTTTAATAAATTTTTCACCACGAGTTTTTCTTTACCCTAAATTGCATTTGTGATATTTTCGTCCTTCATTTTATTGTTCTTATACATTTTTAATAGCGCATTTAATTATCTAAATTGTACAGCGTAAGTCAGTAGGATTCTATTTAAATAAAAAAAAATACTAATATTATCTGCTTAAAACTAAGAAATATTGAAAACAATCACCGAAATTTGAATTTAATCAAATGCTTTAACCTTTGTTTACAATTACTTTTAATAACTTCCATTCATCTAATTAGCTAATTGAAAAGACATTGAACTGAAAGGACGAGAACTAATTGGAAAACGCGAAAATTCACCAAATTTTACGAAGAACCTCTTTCGTTGCCTTTCCTCAGATAACTTTCACAAAACCCAAGTCAAATGCTTATATGCTGTTATAGAAGGTTTTCTATAACAAATTTCGTTACTAATAACGAAATAAAATTATCAGATCGCTATTCCTAAAATAATTTTTAATTTAAAATGGTATTCAAAGATACATTAACTTATAGTTGGTATATCCCGTAATTAAGTCTTTATTGTATTAATGCTATTCTTTACTTAGTTGCGTGATAGTGCCTGTTAGTATTTAAAGCAAATTAGCCTTCAAACTCATTATCTGCGACTCCATTACTGCCTTCTTTGCATATGTTTCATATAATTGAAAGAGATATGCAGAACTGATTATAAAACTTCGCATGAGCTATAATTATTCTGCATATTTCCGTGATAATAAGCCATTTTAAGAGGGATAATTAAGAACAATTATTTCTCATTGCTTATAAGAATAGCTTAGATTGAAGTTTGAATAATTCAATAATAAAAAGTTTTATTTCAAACTTAATTTAGACTCATTAAATCTATGACAATCTACGCATTTGTAAAATCGATAATATATATATATATATATATATATATATATATATATATATATATATATATATATATATATATATATATATATATATATATATATATATATATATACATATATATAAATATAGATAAAAGTTCAAAATGAAGATAAAACAAAGAAAAATTATAGACATATGAAAAAGGGGGTGAAAATAATAAGTAAAAGAATGACAAACAACAGTTTAAAAAAAAAGGACGAAATTTTATTTAAAAAAAACCGGAAAAAAAAGATATATTAGAAATCACTGATACAGATACAGAAATCACAATAAAATATCAGAAAGTATTTTTTTTTTGCGGATATAAATGTGTGGGCTGATGAAAAGATTATATCCTTTTTTTCCGGTTTTTTTAAATAAAATTTCATTCCTTTTTTTATTTTATTTTTTTAAACTGTTGTTTGTTATATTTTTACTTATTATTCCCCCCCTTTTTTCATATGTCTATAATTTTTCTTTGTTTTATCTTCATTTTGAACTTATCTAATGAGTTCTGTATACTTGCAGCTTATGCGCAATAAATGAAACTTATTGTTTTTCTTAACTTTCTTAGTGTTTTCTTGTATTTATTATATATATATATATATATATATATATATATATGGGTCATTCTCACGAAAACTGTCATTTTTCAGTTCATAAAATCCCAAAAAAGTAAAGTGAATAAAAAGCTCTGAAACTTTTTATATTAATAGAAATATGTAATGGCACTATAAAGAAAGTATATATCCTATAAATTATACTTAATATTTAAATTAATTAATTTTTTAAATAATTAATTAATTTATAATAATTAATTAATTAATTTAATAAATAAATTAATTTAATAAATTAATTTACTAATTTTTAATTTATTTTTCAAATTAATTAATTTCACTATTTAAAAAGTGAGGGAATGACACTAATACTGAGGGAATGATATTTTATTTTAATACATGTTTTTATCTAAGTTACATCTACCTGAAGTTTGAAAATGATAACATACTAAGTACATCTAATATTTATTATAATTTAGTCTTATATATTTAATAGTTTTTACAGGTTTGGGAAATAAAATTGGCTGGCACGATTGAACAAAAAAAAATTTAATAATATACTCATCTTGAATCATTCCCTGACTTCAGCGTCATTCCCTCACTTTATACACTAGTGAGGGAATGACGAATTCAATAAAATTTAAAAATAACAGTTAGGCCTAATTAATTTCTGAAGTCAATCACATACAATTATATTCATACAAGAAAGCAACATATAATTATCCACTTTCTCTATGAAGTTGTATTTTATTTTACTCTAAAAAATGACATGAGGGAATGACAAATGTGAAAAATTTTACCTGGTTTGATTCATTCAAATTTATTCCACAGCGAAGCTTCTTTAAGTTGAAGATGGAAAAATACTGCAATTTTGTTCTATGATGCCAGTTGTTAACTTCTGAAGCTTTTATTAAAATATTTTTATTCTAAGAAGATTGCAGATGATAAGAACATTGTTGCGAGGGAATGACGCGAAACACTGGGGACAAAGTTTAAAATAGTGCTGTGTTAATATTTTTATCAGAAATTAAATTTAAAATTGATTTTCTGAATTCTATATTTCAGTATTCTGAAATAAAAAACACGAATTTGTAAAAGAAAAAAATTTATTTCAGGAACAATTTTTTTCTTTTTTTAAATCAGCAGTGGGGACAAGTGAGGGAATGACATATTGGTATATTTTAATTACCTAAAATAAATAAAAAATAAAAATTGATAATTTTATTTTTATTCTTTTGTTAGCTTGTATTCTGAAGGACACTTTCCCTGAATTTTTTTTTTCGTAATCTGTAAAACAAACATAAAATATACTGGGGACATGAAAATGACTGTTTTTGTGAGAATGACCCATATATATATATAATATGTAATACAAAAAGTAAATACTTTTGTATTAATAAAAGAATTAAATCTCTTTCGTTTTTATTTATTTTTTTGACGTTCTAAACAGGTTTATTTTAAAAATATAGGCTGGTATTGCTAACAGTTTTCGTCCACACTCCCTATGGGAGGGGGAGTGGACAAGACTCCGGACAATCCCGGCACAGCTTATCAGGATCACATAATTATGAAAAGGACACGCAAAACTATGCGTTCTTACGTTTTATACCAACATAGATTTGAAGTAAAAAGGCACATTCGTACATTTCTTGTAACCTTACGCATTAAGGAAAATCATTTCTGATTCCTTATATGGAATTGAAAAAGGGAACGATTCTAAAAATAACTCTTCCTTTGAAATATAAATCTATTTATATTTCAATGGTATGTTTTCAGCCTTGAATTCCCAAAATAGAATCTCTCTACGCTTATTCTTTAACAAAGACATTTTATGAAAACGAAAGAGATTTAATTCTTTTATTAATACAAAAGTATTTACTTTTTGTATTACATCCCCCCCAAAAAAAATTTTTGGTGAGCCAAAATAAAAAAAATTTAGAATACTTTAAATTTAAAATTTTTAGGTTGGTACGACCATTCCTTTTTCCCTACTACAAACAACATTTTTTCAATTATGTAAAGAAGAAAAAATTATTTACAATGACAAAAATATTAAAAACATGATTATGCAATTTATCTATTTAGTAACTACACAGAAAGAAAAATTAAACATTTATAAAACTAATCTACTAAAATTTTCACACAAAAATATACAAAATTTTTATGGAAACGAACTGGACAACAAGTGTCATTTATTCAGAATTTAAGATTCTGTGTGGTTAAATAAACCTGTTTAGAACGTCAAAAAAATAAATAAAAACGAAAGAGATTTAATTCTTTTATTAATACAAAAGTATTTACTTTTTGTATTACATATATATGTATATATATATATATATATATATATATATATATATATATATATATATATATATATATATATATATATATATATATATATATATATATATATATATATATATATATATATATATATATATATATATATATATATATATATATATATATATATATATATATATGTATATATATATATATATATATATATATAAATATATATATATATATATATATATATATTTATATATATATATATATGTATATATAAGTAACTATTAAAGTAACTAACTATAAGTAACTATTTTTTTTCTCTTTGTTTTCATAAGTCGATAAATCAGTGAAAAATGATTTTATTAAAGAAAAAAAATGTGTTACCAAAATAAACTAAAAATAAATCAGTTAATTATGTGAATTAGAAATTACAAAAAAATACCCCTTCAAATTACATAAGATACTAGATTCCAATTGAAAAAAACTATTAAAAATAATATGGTAAACAATAATTTGGAATTATTATTGAAGTAAAAATTTTTATATTGAGTGTTCAAATCATTATAGTTTGTAAACTACTTAGCTTTTATTTTTTTCTTAATGTGAAACTAAAGAAGTCTAGTAAAAATATGTTATCAGACTGTCATTTTTAATGTAGAAAAATGAATTACGACGAATGATTTAGAAAGAAGTGAAACGCTGCCTTCCACGATTTGAATTTTCTTGACTACTCTGCCATCTAGTGTCATAATTAAATACTGATTTTAAAAAGCATCGTTCATGAAATCTATAATATCAATTATTATAATAGATATGAATGAAAGTAATTGTTTTCATATCTTGAAATATATAGTATGGATTACTTAAATATGCCATATAGAATACTGAAGGATTTTATTAATGTTTATTGAACGTATAGATGCATTATTTTCGATTATTATAATAGATATGAATGAAAGTAATTGTTTTCATATCTTGAAATATATAGTATGGATTACTTAAATATGCCATATAGAATACTGAAGGATTTTATTAATGTTTATTGAACGTATAGATGCATTATTTTCGAAAAAAAACATGGTTAATTATTTAATTGTTTCACAAGTTTTTGCTATCTATTAAAAATGGCGAAAAATAATTGTAATTTATTACAAAAATTTCCTTGTCTAACTTTGAAATTCTTTAAAATTTATGTTCATACATTGAAAATGCTGTAATATTAGAAAATATTAGTAAGTTTATTTTTAATAAATTTATTAATTTAAATTTATGTGTAATCATTTAAGGTTTTAGAAATAATCAAACAAATATTTGCACATATAACTTTCGAATAGGGAAATAATTTACAAATACAATTAACATATAAATAAAAACTTAACACTTTTTGAAAAATTCTGAAAATCAGCATTTCGGTTTCAAAATACTCAATTTACAATTCTTTTTGTCAAAATCTTGAAGTATTCCTTTCGGTAGAAACCAAGAAAATCTTAAGTGAAAGTTTCAGGCCTTGAATATTAAATGTAGAGCGAGTTAATTTTATCTATTTCATATTTCCAAACACGCATAACACAATTTTCCAAGTAGAATCATTACATTGATAGGAAAATCGTGAATATAAGGTTCCCAATATATATATATATATATATATATATAAGTTCAAAATGAAGAATAAAACAAAGAAAAATTAAAGACATATGAAAAAAAGGGGAAATAATAAGTCAAAAAAATAACAAACAACAGTTTAAAAAAAAAAAAAAAAAAAAAGGATGAAATTTTATTTAAAAATCGGGAGAAAAAGAAATAATCTTTTCATCAGCCCACACGATTATATCCGTAATATCCTGATTATATCTTTTTTTTCCGGTTTTTTTTTCTCCGATTTTTAAATGAAATTTCATCCCTTTTTCTTTTTTTTTTTTAAACTGTTGTTTGTTACTTTTTTTTACTTATTATTTTCCCCTTTTTTCATATGTCTTCAATTTTTCTTTGTTTTATTCTTCATTTTGAACTTATCTAATGGGTTCTGTTTACTTGCAGCTTAAGCACAATAAATGAAACTTCTTAACTTTCTTCGTGTTTTCTTGTATTTATTTATTTATTATTATTATATATATATATATATATATATATATATATATATATATATATATATATATATATATATATATATATATATATATATATATATATATATATATATATATATATATATATATATATATATATATATGTATATATAATCCACAAACAAAATCGCACGTTATAGTATTCTAAAATGACTTTTAAATATGGCGTGTCAGCTAAATGAATATTTCGAAGGAATAAAATAAATTTTAAATGCTTAATGTTTCTGATACGATTAAGACTCTGAAAACTAGAAAAAGAAACCTTAACTAAACTTTTAATTAACAATTAAATGATCCTTCATTTAGTTATTAAATACTAGATGATTTCCTTATCTCACTATTCTGCTGCTAAGTATATCACCGTCATTTATCATCGAATATATTGAAATTCTTTTTAGGAGAAAAAAAAATAATCAGACGCACGCAGACAATTTGATTTATTATTGGACAATAACGACTGTACTTAGCGCCTTGTCAGAATGTTAGTTCACTGCAATATTAAAAAAAAAACATTTTTTGATCGATATAATGATTCAATTTAGTACCATAATTAGTTTTGCAGCAAATTTGAACAGTGTTATAGTTTAATTCACAACGATATTTTTGTCCAACCAGAAATGTTGAAGAATATTATGGTACAACTTATTTCTACAATCAGGGTCAGAATACTTGGATGTAATTTTATTTTAACTTAGAACTATCAAAATTAGGTTGAAGCAAATCTGAACAATCTGTTCCATCGTAGCATCATCATAATTAGAAGCAGAAAGTCTGCACAATATTATGGTTTAACTTACTACTGTAATCTGATTGGAGGCATTAGGATATTTTGGTTAAAATTTGCTACGCATTCATGTTGCAGAAAATTTGAACGAAATTATAGTTGAACTTAGAACCATTATTAAGCCGAAGAAGATTTGAATTATATGGTTCATCTTAGCATCATAACCACATTGCAGTAAATTTGAGCAATCATATTATTCAACTTGGCACCATAATTCCGTTACAGCAAATTCCAACAATATTCAGGTTCAACTTAGCATAATAATTAGTTTACAGCAAATTAGTTTATGGTTCTATTTCGCACAATTATTAAGATATAATAAATTTTAACTATAATATGGTTCAACTCAAAAATATATAACAATGCCTACTGCAGTACATAATTTAAGGACGAGATCATATTTACTCTTTTGAACGTCACATCGTTTGTAATTTCAATTATTCCCTAAACAAGAAAGTTTGAGAATAAATTGTGAATGCCTGGCTGGCAAATGAAAGTGGCCTCTCATTCTGAAAAGGTTAATTGCACGATGTAGATGGGCCATTGTCCTTTAATTAGCGTGATTATTATTTGTCCAATTAACGACTTGAATGGGAACTGCATGCCTGTTTAACTAGAAAACAAATTAAATACAACGAGGTGTGTTATTATACAGTTCACTCTTTTACTTCAAATATTATTTTCCCCTCACAAATTAACAACCTAAAGGAGGATTTGTAAAGAAATTCTTAATGAAAGTAGCAATTAATACTTTGATCATGTTAGAAATAAAACGCATTTTAAAGGAATGTCATTATTTTTTCCTATTAAAGGGTAATAAAATAATTCTAAACTGTTTTTATATTAAATTGAATAGCTGAGTAAAATTATTTATTTGCCATGTTTTGTCTCTTGACTCAATCTGATTAGACCTTATCTGAATTTTTTTAAATTTATTTTCGAAAATATGAATCATCTTAAAATACAATTAAAATAAATATTAAGATAAATAAACCTGCATCTTTTAAGAGTTCAGAAACTTAAATACACTGTAAAATATTTCAGATCAAATTACAAAATAAATTTGTGTGCATCATCCGCAAAATACATTTTACCGTAAAATCTTTTTTTCACGATAATATATATTACCATAAAATAACTAAATCCCTCTAATTAAATAAATACACTGAAGAGTCAAAAATATGGTACAGGCCTGAGTATGCAAATAAAGGGGTGGGGAGCCAAAGTACAGCGCTGCTATCGGCAACGCGTATATAAGACAACGAGTGTCTAGCACAGTTCTTAGATCGGTTACTGCTGCTACAATGCCAGATTATACAGATTTAAGTGAGTTTGAACGTGGTGTTATAGTCGGCGCACGGGAGATGAGACATAGCATCTCCGAGATAGCAATGAAATTTGGATTTTCACGTACGACCATATCACGAGTATACCGTGAGTATCGAAAATCCGGTAAAACATCATTATTGAACATATTTGAGATGCCTTGCAACGTGATGTTCAGAAGATATCCCCACCCCCTCTTACTTCCACTGGCTTATGGACAGCCCTGCAGGATTCATGGTGTCAATTATCTTCAGCACTACTTCACGCATTGATCGAATCCATGTCACGTCGTGCTGCGGCACTTCTGCGTGCTCGCGTAGTCCCTACACGATATTAGGCAGGTATACCAGTTTTTTTGGCTCTTCAGTGTATTACAGCAAAAATAAAGATATAATATTTAAAGATGGATATTAAGGTTAAGAGATATTACGGATGATGCACCCAAAGGGCTAACATTTTATACTGTAATTTAATCCAGAAAAATTGACAGTGTAGAAGTTTTGACAGTGATATAAAATACATCTTATATTTCTATGTTGCTGGCTGAGAATTTAAAAAAAAGCAGAACAAAAACTAGTTTTTCAATTTTTTCATGTGTTATTTAAAATATGTTATAATGCTTTGTAAGGAAAAACAATAAAACTATGAAAGTTTTTTTTATTTATGGAAAAATAATACAGCTGGAAAAGATATTAAATATAACGAATTATTTTCATAAAATTGAAATATTAAAGCACAAAAAATTTAATGTTGTGTCAATCAAACCATTTTAAGAAAGAAAGATATACTTTTTATTAATAAAATTTTCAAATAATTCTTTTTTCAATATTTTCTTTAAGACTTTTTAATGGAACTAACCCATTTATGTGGTACATGGAAAATAAAACCACGAAAACTACCCATGGACAACCTGGCACCATGATTCAGATAAAAAATCACTGAATAGCAGCAGTGAATGATGCGAAACACTACGGCAAAAATTGTTTGAAATAATAAAAATTAATCAAACATTTTTCTTTTCTACATAAAAAACAACGTTTTTCTTGTTATTAAACTTCGTTTTATAATTTCTGCATTTTTTAAGCATTGAAAAGGTATTAATCGATACATTGCGTTTGAAAAAATTAAAATTCTTTGGGTTAAAAAAAGAGATTAAAGCGCTAGTCTAATCAAAACTTTCTAAAATAATTTCAAAAAAGAAACATATTTTTTTCGGTGTCATAATTTAAAACCTGCAATTAAAAATTTATGAAAATGAATAAGCTAATCATGCTAAAAGTATGAGATAAAAAAGTCATAATTAATTTTTTATGACATTGATCCGCAAAAAAAAAAAAAAAACATTTTTAAGAGTTATAAAAAAAGCTTAGATTGCTTTAGTTGAATAAAAATATTCGTTAAGGATTTAAATTTTCTTAATTTCTTTCAACAATAATTTGTACTATTGTTTTATTATTTTCTTACGAGCACGTCTTATCACAGATTAAAATAAAACCTTTTATACTTATAATTGCTGACTTTTATTTTATGCTTGCAGACTGTGGTTATTACGACTTATGTTCTATTAAGCTTGCTTTTAATTTTTTCAGGATTGAAAAAATAAACGAAGTAAAATAGTTTGCATTTATTTTCATTTTGCTTTATCCCTTTAGCAATCTTTGGTGTTAAACATTCAAAAAAGTGTTCTGTAGCGTAACAAGCTAGACTTTTTTTTAACGAACTTTAAACTTTTCTCATAGTTCAAAGTCCTGTTTGAACTCGTTTACCTCATCGAGTAATATTACTAAAAAAAAAACAAGTAAACTAAGCCTAAAGATAACAATATATATTCCTAAGCTTGGTTTTTAAAACTGCAGTGGGTAACGTACTTTTATCTGATGTAAATGACCTAGGTTCAAATGGAGGATTTAGCTGATTGAAGGTAAACGAATACACTCTAGGTTTTTAGAAGTGTATCAAAAATGTTTAAAATATATTACGTTTAAAACTGCTAAATGACTTATTGCTGTTTGGTTAACCATGGGAGGTTACTATGGTTTTTCCCCGTATCGAAATATTACCCCTCTGAGTTAAATAGCTTGACGAAAAATATAGACACAAAATATAGATAGAAAATATAGATATTGTTCACAATGCTAAACCAAATTACCTTGAATGCATTTTCGAGCGAGGACAAGGAGTTCAACGACAGTGTAAAAAAACACTTCTAAATTGATACGATTTTTTTTCAGATTTTTTACTATATTTTATAACCGGCATTCAACAGCTGACCCAATTTTGAGCTGACGATTGTCAATGTTCAACTCCGTAGCCATATAATTTTACGCTCAAGACAGAAGACAAATGAAATTTACGGTGACTGAGGCACACGTTAAATCTGCTGAGTCACAAAGTCCTCCATGATCCCATAACAAATTATATCTGACCGGGTACTGACTCAGGAGTTTCCTTGTCTTCTGGATTGGTTCAAAACTACAAGGCTAAGGAGTTGAACAAAAGTAGTCGTAAACCCAAATTTGGGTCGGCTGTTCAACAAGGGTTATAAAATCAAATCAAATAAAATGAAATCCTGGATGAAGCATTGGGGAAAACTAACCTTCGTGAAGCGGACATTTTGCTGGAATTAACCAGTTTTTTTGTTACATGGAGAGGAAAACACGGAAACCTTCCACAGTTAGCCCGCCGGCAAAGGAACTCTAACCTGTGATCCGTCCACCACTTTCATGTCAGCACTGTCGTATCAACCTGCCATCACTGTGATTTGAACTTGGGTCACCTCACTGATCTCCTGATTTGATATGATTGTTGAAATCCTTCAAAATTCTCTATCAAAACAAAAACTTGAACCTGAAGACCTTACATATAAGAAGGATAACGGGAGGCATTTGAACTGGAAGCGCGATTGAACATCTAAAATTTATCCTGTTGTTAAATATTTTTCAGATATAGGTCAGAGATCATAATTTTTCGTCTAAATAAATAAGTTCAATTCAATCAATAATATCCTTGAATGGGAGAAAAGAAAGCATTGTTTTTAGCTCTGAAATCTAAACTTATAAAAATAAAATTCCAAGCTTACGTGAAAAACAAATTCTCTTAATATTAGAGAATTGAAGGGAAATGATATTTCGGGCAAGCTAAACTACAAATTTTGTTAATAAAATCAAAATATTTGGTATTTAAGCCAGTTATTTGGTTATGATTTAATTCATACGGTAACCGTTTATCGAAAATTCCAATTTTTGAAATTTTAGTTCTTATTACAGCGCATGTAGTAAAAAATACAACACTGAAAAGTAAATTTGTCCGAATAAGTGACTACTATTTCCATGCCATGCTCTACGGTATCATGACGAAATTACAAAATTTTGCCCCATTTACCAATTTTTAACACACAAAGCTATATTTTGTTGTGAATTTTACATAAATAATTACGAAAGCACTTCGGTACAAAATACCAAGTTTTTTATTATTCCTTTAGAGCCAAAAACACATTTAATTCCACCATTCAGTGGTAGTTTGGACCATAATTTTTTCTCAATGTATAAATAAAATTAATACTGTTTTAATTCTTTGATGAATATTTAACTACAAACAGTGCTTTTAAGTTATTAATCTAACTAAAATGCTTACTTCCTATAGGGTTCTTTTCATGGAAATGTACTCTATTATGATTGAGTATTTTTGAATAAAAGACGGGTATACTTTTGAATATACGAAAACCTACAGTAAATATCTCCAAAAAATTATCTAAATTAATTTAAAATGACTATTTAATATTTTTAAATGAAATTAGAAACTTAAAAATTATTAATGTCAACTTAAAAAAAATATCGAAGTTTTCGAAGATCTTTTACTGAATCTTTTACTGAAGTATAGTCTTACTCGTAGCTTTTTACTGAATCTAAAGCAAAGATTCAATAGGGGAGTGTCGGGTACCCCTAACCCACTGTCAATTTCATATGTATAGAATATTTTTTCAAGTCAATGGGCCATCGGACATTAATTGTTATATCAAAAAAAGATTATTTTCAAAGTTTGAAGCATTTATGCAGCTGGTAACATGGTAAACAATAGTTTTTAAAATATATGGAATACAGTAGTCAAATTTTTTAAATTTCTATTTTTTTAAGTTAAACTATTCTTTTTTTGGTTTATTCTTTTTGCATTGCTTAATTAGATGATAAAACAAAAGAAACATACAAAAATATTGATTATTACTCAATATTATACAGAAATATAAGCAATACTCCTTAAGTGGGCGGGGCTACCCGACTCTCCCCTAGTTTAAACGTTTGTACAAAAAAATCGGCAGACTTCCGAAGAAATAAAGAAAGATTTGATGATTGCACCATAAAATCTGTAATAACGTAAAATAACATTTTGATATGCAGCCAAACAAATAAATAGTTAACTTTCATCTTTATTATATAATGGGATAACGACCCAAAATCATTACATAGCTAATGGATGGTTTTCTACACTTGGGGGTTCTACAAGCTCTTTACTGCTTACACTTCCAGGTTTCTGTTTTCGATGTAATTTGAAACCATTTGGCTCACATTATGTTTTGAGACTCTATCGAGTATTACTTCTTGTATACGTGTATTTATTATCTTATTCATTAGTTGTGTTTAAAAAAAAGTGTCGTTTCGAGAACCGCAATTGGAAGATCTGTCATTTCAAGACGTAGGAATCGTTGTTCGAAAAGCAAAAGGAATGGTTATGAAACATTTCTTACCTTGTCAACAATACACCAACTTAAAAATTTAAACCTAATTTGTAATATGAACTTAATCTCGCTACTCGAGCAATAAGCTAACACTAGCCAACGGCTAGCAACAAGAACAAACAGTAATAAAGAAGTGAAAAGAGGCCTAATCGCGACTGCCAAAAAAGCGAGTTCTTTCTAAATCTAACAGCCATGTCACTTTTTTTAACAATACATCTCTAAATAACTAAAACAAATTTTCACATCTATCAGGATTACTTAATATCTTTAAAATTTTATGAAATACAGCAGGTTTGAGCTCAGAAATTTTATAATTTATTTAATTTATTAAAAACAAAATTATCTGTTTAAAAATACCGCCTTGCTGTAATAGGCAGTTATATACTTTCTAACCGAAAGTAGAGCAGGTCAAGAGAACGAGATAGTTGTTGTTCATATTTATATTGAAAACGCCATCCATAACAGTAAAATTATTCATTCAATGATTTCAAGTTTTTCTCACAGATCAAAGCAGCTTCATTTGAGGCATATATTTATATTTTAAAAGATTATTTATGAAATGAATCATCCACCAATCAGGCGTCAGGCAATCGACATATAACGAGTAATGATTGCTTTGTTCCAAACAAATGGTATGACACCAAAAATAATGGTATTAAAATAAATGGGCGGTTTTGTTTTTAAATAGCGCAATAGCGAGGCGCAATAACAAAGAAAAAGAGAGTCCCTACAGAAGAATGAGAGCTTTATGATCCATTCAAAACATAATTGACGAAGAACAAGAGGAAGAGCAAAAAACAAATTTCTTCTCATGGTCTAATTATTATTCATTGCTTAATTATGTACAAAAACATAATTACTTGTCCAAAAGGTGGAATATGAAAATATTGTAAGATAATTATCTTAATCAAGCACAACTGAAAGAATTAGCTTCATCAATTAAGGCTTTAAATAACTTAAACAATTTTAGAATTGTTTTACATCTATAGTAAACAACTTTAATTATGTATACACACTCAGAAATAAAACTCTCGCTTTTGATGATTTTTCAATCCTTGAGCAGTATTTTGTTATTTTTCTGATTCATATTGTCACGAAATCAGGTGTTTTGCGACGAAATGGGAATTCTCAAATATATGACGAAAATGTTTCCTCAACTCGAAACCTCATCATCGTGCACTGAGGGAGATTTTAACTAAAATGTTGAAACTAGAATTAAGACTATACAATTGAAAGTAAAGTAGGGAATTAAGCCGAACGGATTGTATGATGGTCAGAGTTGACTTCGTATCAGGAAGATCCGGGTTTGATCCGGGCTTCGGGTATGAGTTTGATTTATCTTTCTGATACACCTGTCCTTGTTGTGATGCGCGATTTATATGGTGTACACGTTAAAGTGATTATCAGAAAGGAAAAGATGCATGAGGGACTATAATTCATTTTTTAAATAGAGAATGACGGAATTTTTCTTTAATTTTTTTAAAATTAATTCCCCCGAAGAAGAGACGTTAGTTATTTTGGCGCTTTGACGAAACTTGTACACCTATCATATACCAGGTAACGTTTTTGCCAAAAACATAGAAAGTTTCGTGATATTTGCGTTTCCCTTTTTTACAGCTTTTAGCTTAAATTTCAACTATTAATTGTCTTTTTTCAACATGTCTCGTACTTTTTCGTGAATAGTCTTATGTATAAACTGTCATTAAGGAAGTGTTCAAAAGTGACGTAGTGTTCATGTGCTCAGCCTTGTTAAAAAAAAATACCTCACGGGCTATCTTTCAACAAAAACGTCTAAGTTTAATAAATGCTTTGCAATTTTTAAGCTATGATGAAAATTTTTAGTTGTAGTTTCATAAGTTAAAGAAACGCATAAGTATTTTAATGCGCAATCGAATTTACTCCAAATAAATTTTAAATGTGACAAATAAAAAACTTAAAAGATGTACAAAGGTGCCGCCTATTACCTGGGCATGCATTTAGCATTATTTTGGATATGCATTTAATAATTATTAATCGGATCTGTGTTATCCAATAGATCTGGTACTTTGGGTACATTTTTGTACTGAACAACTAAACTGTATGTAACAAATATTTGTTCCTAATGCCTTACATGTATATAGTACGTTTTGGCACTAAATGCGTCATATCATGCTTTGAAAACTCAACTCCAATAGAAAAATTAATTGTGCTAAAAATTTATTTATTAATCAGTCTAGTTAGATTGAAACTGCAACAGCTATTTAAGTTACCATTTAAAGTTAACAATCAATTGTTTTTTTACCACGTTTATATAAACTTGCCTTCGTGTATGTCTGTCCGGGTGGAATTTTGTAATCGATTTTAAACTAACTTCCTGACTAGCTACAAACTTCAAATTTGGCACATAGTTCAGAATTGGGTGACAATGCATGAAAATGAAGAGAAAAAAGACATACAAAGTAAAATAAAATTAAAATTAAAAAAAAAATACTTTTGAGATTGTCTTTTGTTGTCGATTCCATTATTTCAAATTAGTATTGCATGTCAGGTGAAAAGATTTTTATTGCCGGAGTATTTTTATTGGCTGAAAAATCACGTGGTAGGATCCAGTTTTTCTTCATTCATTTCCAGATTGTTTTGGTTGTCATCAGCATAAAACTAATGAAAGTCGTAAAGGTATTGTTTTTCTATAAAGATTTTTGTATCCCTAATTTAAAATGAAAGTTCTATTATTTTAGTAGTGGCCTTGTAGTAGTCTTGACTACTCTTGACTAAGAAAAATAATCTAAATAAAAATATATATTTTTAAAAACCACGTTTTTTGTAGTGAAGAATAATTGAAAAGTAATAATGTTTAAAAAATATAAAATAAAAAAATTATAATTTAAAATAAAAAAATTCAAAATAAAAAATAATATTTTTAAAAACCACGTTTTTGTAATGGAGAATAATAATTTAAAAAAAATTGAAAAACGAAAAACGTGGGGCGCGTGAAATACATAACAGTACATATACACATACATATACACATTTTCTTATTCATACACATGCACAGCCACATATACATCCACATACATATGCATATACACAAACATATTCCACATCCACATTCAGATACAATTACAATTACAGGTATACATACACATATTCTCGAGAGCAAACATACACACACTAATATAACATTACTGTTATGTATTTCATGCGCCCCACGTTTTTCGTTTTTCAATTTTTTTTAAATTATTATTCTCCATTACAAAAACGTGGTTTTTAAAAATATTATTTTTTATTTTGAATTTTTTTTTATATTTTGAACTTGAAATAAGAGCCGAATTTGCATTATATACATAAACATTGTTGTCGCTTTTTTTTTCAATAAAATTCTTTCAAAAAAGTAGCATTTGTTACATAAAAAAATAATTACATATTTTTATCCAAACTGAACCATAAAAATTGGGGAAAACTTAATCAATTTAAAATAATATGGTCTTTAAATTTAAAGTAAAGACTATTTTATTTTAAGGAAAAAAATATACCTATTTCAAAGATTATACGTTAAAGTAATTAGAATGAGACTATTACCATTTGCCATATGAGTCTTATAATGGAAGCTAATGCATTGATAGAGAAATGCATGTAATTGATTTAATGGATATTTCCATTACCTCTCAAAATCAGTAAATGATGCTTAATTTGAGTTTCGTAAGAGACAGATCATGTTATACAATATGTTTTCGTTTTTAATCTTTTTGTAAAGCTTATTTTCAAATAAAGAGCACTGGAGAAATAAAATTAAAAAAATAAAATGCGCATTTATATAAAAGTAATAAGACTCAATTTCTAACATTATATAAATTAAAAATCAAATTTCTTCTAGTTTAGTAAGAATTAGTACAACTTGAAATAATTAAAAAGAAGCATATTTCATGTTTGCCATTATCTAATATTCAACTGTTTTAGCATTAATAGCTATTATGTTTATGATATAAATTAATCAAATCATCACAATATACACCACTGTACAAGTTTTCAATTTCCTTCTCAATTTCAAATTTTTGTGCAGATTGCACTGGTGCTAAACGTTATAAATTTATATAGCATGTAATGGAACTCAACACCTTTTATGAATACAGTATATTTAAATATTAAACACCTTAGATGGTACAGCAGGTTTTTGCATTAAAACTTTAAATCTAATAGAAGAAATTCAGGGCACAAAAATATGAAAGAATTGCAAAACACCCAAAAGATTTATAAAATAATTAAGATAACTCATTGTAGGATATCCTTAGTATAAAAACTTTAACTCTAGATTACTCTTTTAAATCATAAAAAGTAATTATATCAAAAATATTTTGCATTTTTGGAGCTGTAATTATCAAAAGATAACCCACATTTAGAGATCTGGTGGTAGCGCACTAATGAACCTAAATTGCTGAATTACAGTTCATTCAGCTAAACACTTAGAACATGTACAAAATTAAAACTAATTAAGGGTATTTTCGAAAATTTCAGCCAATAAAAATAAGAATGACACAGTGTAAGTACGTTAAACTCAAAGCAAAACAATATTTTTTAGATATGTATACAAGGGTTATTTTTTAAGTAAGAACCATTTCGTGATTTAATTTATGAACATGAATTGTACCATAAACTAAACGATAAACATTTATTCACTTTTCAACATAGTCACCAATAACATCGAAATATTTGCTTAGTCGTGGCACAAGCTTTTTGGATCCCATAATCAAGAACTCTTCCACCTGCCCGACAAACCAATTAGTAACATTTTCTTTCAACACGTCTTCATTTTCCAGGAAAAGTTTTGGAAACATGTGAAAGTTTTATTGTTAAGTCAGGGCTGTATTACGGATGATTCAGTACTTCCCATTCATGACAGTGGGTCGTTTTCAACACTAATATTTGTTATTTCCACATTAAACAGTCTACTCCATTTATGTACATTTTCACCATTCATTACATTATTACCATAGACTTCAACAAGCTACCGGTGAATTTCAACAGGATGAACTTTTTTTTGCATTTAAAAACTGAGTAACTGAACGCACTTCACGATCTGGGGGGATTGCTGATTGACATGGAGACAAAGAAAACATTATAACAATGTAACCAACCCCGGCAGAGACGTGAAACGTAATAGCGACGTCGTGAGAGACTGGACAAGAGTTACCGACCTTCAACTAACGTCACTTAACAGGATGTGTGGACACGATGTGCAATCGATTCTTACTTTAAAAATAACCTCGTACTATCGTTTTTTTGGGTTTTTTTAATAAGCGTCTATGAACAGTCGAAAAAATTTTGGGTTTACGACAGCTAATGTTCAACTCCCTAGCCTTGTAATTTTGAACCCTATCCAGAAGGCAAGGAAACTCCTGGATCAAGGGTTATTGAGAGAAATTTGCCTTCTTGGAGGACTTTTTGATGGAACTAGCCCGCATTTGCGTTATATGACGAGGAGGACCACGAGAACTTCCCATGGTTTAGCCTGACGGCAGGGGGACTCTAACCCATGATCCGTCTACAACTGAGGATATTTCACATCAGCACTGTGGCCGGTGCAAGCCGGATGCGGAATTCATATCGACCAGTCATCGCCGGGATCGAACCCCGGTTCACCTCATTGGAAGGAGAACGTTCTATCCCTGTACAGTAAAGAATTGCCTGAGCCTTTGAAAAGTAAAATAATCAAAAAACAAAAACTAAAAAATCCGCTCGTTGCACTCACTAACAACAGAATTCCGAATAATTCCTCGAAATCGAGAGGTTATAAAAATTCGGAAAATTGAGCAGTATCGGAAATTTCTAAACAAAATTTCCGCAAAGTTTATAAAAGAAAGGAAAAGTTTAAAAATTCATAAAATAAAATAGAAATCGATTCAGTAAGTGAGGAAAAAGATACGGCTACCTGAAAAACGAGATTGAAGAATACAGATTCATATGCACAACACATTACACAACTTTGTACGACAAAAATTTTAAATTCAGAAAATACTTCTGAACATATTAGATGATTCTACAGCTTTGTCTCGCAAATATTTAACGTATACTTTATCAACAAGATAGTCCAAATACATAAACAGTCCAACGTATATGTGTTCCTAGGTAATACAACATTCTCTATTTATTTGAGTGTAATTATATAATCAATAATAAATTACCGGATTAAAATCAACGAAGAATGGTAGTTAACCTTAAAAATCACCAGTGTATGGTATATCGGACAAATGCGTACTTTGATAGCAGCCATTTACTTTTAAAAACCCATCAGTATAAAGTAAATATATACTGGTCAATGGCATTTAACCTTAAAAAATCATCAGTTGTTTGTAAATAAGCAATGGCACTCAATTTCCTTGATTAATTACGATTAATAAAAATAAAAAGAAACATCATTTATAATCAATAGCTGCATTTCATACACTACTACTTCCACTCAGTTTTCGTGACGGTATTAAAATTTATGACGGTATTAAGATTTCCAAAATAATCATCTATTAATGAATGATATACGAGCAAATAAAACTTTTTAAAGCTATTGCTTTAAATTAAAACAGGGACAAATCAGTATGTTTGTTTTATCTTTGCTATTTTCATCCGATTCCCTTAATTCATCTTTTCATAAAAATAGTTAAGAGATTTGATTAAATTTTGTACTTTCTTTAGGGAAACCTCAACACAAAGTTGTTATTTTAATATAGTCCGTGAATTAATTAGTACCAAAAGGACTTAATGAAATATTTATTTTCGTCACTTACAAGCGACATATACTTGATAATTTCGAAATTTTATTTTATGCGGAACCTACATAATTATACTAAATATTAAGCTTTTTTTGTTTATTAAGTTTTGTTCATCCTTTTTTCTCATATTCGTTTTTTTGTTCATTCGGATCATTTATATTTGTGAAGAAATAAAACTAACACTTTAAACAACGTACTTTCAAATTCTTGTTAAAAATTACGACAGAAGTATCAATAATTTTTCACCTCTGCAATGTTTATATTTATTTAAAATTCGAGATTGGAATCTAGCGACAATTTCACCTTAGCCTTCTTTGGGTTTAAATTTGGCTCGATCAGGATCCCATAGGAGCATGCACCGAGGGGGATGTCGATATTTTTCGAATTTTGGTCCTAATAATATAAGCTTATTATACTAGGAACAATATTAAATAGGCTTTATAGGCTATATTAAATAGGACAATATAAGCTAACGTAGGGCCTATATTAGTTACATAGCTGAATAATGAATATAAAATATCTGGTGAATCTGACAATTCTATATAGGGCCGATATTTTTTGTAAAGTGGCTGTAAATTATCGAGTGAATAAGACAATTCTATATAGGGACAATATCGGAAAAAATAACGGCCTTTTGAAATCTTATTGAGACAAGATTCTTGTAATCTTAGATATGACAATCTTCTATAATAAAGCAGAATAGATTTAATCAGATGATAATATACAAATAAAGCAAAATATGAATAAAGCAGAATAGATATAATCTTGTAGATATAGCAATGTTCTATACAAATAAAGTAGAATGTTTATATGTATGTATTGATGCACCTTATACAAATTCGCAATTCTGAACCGATCAGCAACAAATTTGATACTAAAGAATTATACTGAATATTTTTAATAGGTTTTGTAGTAAAAAGTTGAATTAATTGAGAAAATGTACTTCTTCATCTAGAAAAACTGTAAAAATCGTTTTATTATTATTGCCACCAATAATGCTTAATAAAACTTAGCAATAAATACTGGTATTGTGTTAATTGGTGTTTTTTAATGAGTACAAAATATACTAATATGAGCAACAAAATACCTTTGTGGAATTTTTTTACGGCGTGTGCAGAAGGAAAAGGCTGGATGTGGTAATTTTAAACTATCTGTAGACTTTATCTCAAGCAACAGAGTGAAGTACAGGAAGGGTATTAATGAGCAACGGGAAGGATATTAATAAGGATAGCTAAATGAGAAAATTGTTAATTATAGGTAATTTTGGCCTGTCTGAAGTTGATCTCAGGAAAAAGCATTTTGCGAAATGATGCTGAATAAAATTAACTACTGTTTTGAAACGATGGAATTTTGAAAATTTATATTCCTTAATTTGATAACATAGAGCCACCGAGCAAGGCAGCAAATATTTATCGGAAAAATATTTATTATTCTAACTCTATACATATCTTTCAGTTTTTGCATGATTTCGCAATGGTTTATCGACAACAATATACTGATCTTTTTTTTTTTTTTTTTTTTTTTTTTTGCTTTTTTACCATCCCGTACGAAGAAAAGATATTTGACTAGATGTATTAATCTTTATTTTTTAGACAAAAAAACATGTAATCCAATTTTAAAATTAAAACAGCGTAGCAACTTAACTTTTTTTTCGCTTCGATTACCTCAACTCTAACAGAAGTGCTTATAAATTTAATTTAGCGCCGATTGGCAAATGTTAGATTTAAGCAAAAAGCTAATATATTTAACACCATGGAAAAGTTTTTTTTAGCATCAAATAGGAACAGCTTCCTAGAAATTCATAAAAAAAATCACTTTAAAAGATTCTATGATTTGGTATGAGAAAACGAAACTAAATAGCTTAAGTTTCTTTCTTTTTTGATGACTGAGCTTCGAAAAACATCTTTTGTTATTGGATCTCTAGTACGTGATATTATTTGAAATAGAAAGCCGTAAAAGCCTCCATCCTTCAGAAAAATGCCGTAGATAGAATGCTTTAAAAGTAATTTATCTACGTTTCTCAGAAAGTTGAAGTAAAACTTCACTTTTTTTTCAATATTTATTCTTCCATGAGCTAAACCCCTTTAATTGAAATTTATAAATTTATTTTTATATTTGCACTTGTATGAATAAATTGAAAAATGAGTATAATACGTTGTGAGTTTTTAATTTTCCTAGATAAGTATTTCTGAAAATTTATCTTAATAAATGTAAAACATTTTACTTTAAATAATCTAACGTCGGTAAGATCAGGTAACACATTAATAAATGTATCAATACACACTGCATAATCAAGATGACTTGATATTTAATACTTTTTAGAAATATATTGACCAACAGCTACTCTACTAACAATATTACATGTTTACTGATACTAACATTTATTAACATTTGATATTTTACTGCTTTAGTAATACTATTGTATTTTATTTCTACTTTCTTAGCTTTAATGCATTACTAACATTACTATACTCCATCACTACTTTCTAAACATTGCTGTACTTCATTACTATTTTGCAAAAATTACTAGGCTTTATTACAACTTCCTTAACATTACTATATTTTATTTTTCATCATTAACATCGCTAATTTTACCGAGCTTACAGATACTATTGATGTATTAATATTTTTAAATTTCGTTACCATGCTCTATCAAAATTATCATTTTACTAAAACTAAACTACATTATTGCTTTACTGAAGTTAATTTCTGTTTAGATTCTAAAGTGTAGTATGAAATGATCATATTAAGCCGGTCATTTGTAAATATTTTACTTTTTATTGATAATAAGACTGGAAAAGACTTGCTTAATAAGATAATAAGACTGACTTTCTTTCGTTGCCTTTATACAAAGATTTGTTCTTGCCTATTTTGGGTGTTGGGATTTTAAATTTGAAACTAGTTTTGCTCTTAAATCTACAAATTTTTTTAAATGACATTTTTTGACTGCTTTTAGTTGAAATGTATAGTTAAAAAAAAGTTATATATTACAGGGTTTGCGTAAATGTCGCGGCAAAAGTTTAGAGGAGTTACCATCAGAATTAAAGGAAGCCATGCCCGGAAATGTCATCGTACGCGACTAGGGACGCTTGCCAATGTACCAGCTCAGAAGCACAAGAAGAAATAATTCAAAATAGATAAAGGTCTCTATCGGCGTAGGTCAACATTTCCGGGAATAGTTTCCTATGAACTTTCAATACAGTTAATGTACCCTAAACTCCCCCAGAAGTTTGTTGCAGCATTTATTTGCTATCCCTGTCATATATAACGTCTTAGACTTGTACAATTCGACGAAAATTGTACTAAAAATGTTTTTAAAGAAACTTTAGCTTTGGGAGTGAAATTGATTGTAGACTTGAAATCAGCGTTACGAAAGTATTTACGATCTATTAAAATATCTCACTCAAAAGGAAACAAGAATGGCTCCTTAATATATGATTAAAAAACACAATTTTGACAATAATAATCAAAACTGTTTAGGTACTAAACATACGAATTAAATATTCTGATCCTTATTTCTTCATTTCCATAAAACATTTGTATCCCTTTCCTAAACCTAAAGTTTGTAACCTAAAGTTTGGTCTGATTTATCTAAATGACGATAAATCTCTTTAAAGTAATTAGGAAAATAAAAATAATTTTTTTGGACAATCTTTTCTTCTGAATACTAAACAGGTATTTTTTTCACACATAAAACAATTTTTTTTTTGAATAAATGGCACTGTGTGTGGCAATACCATCCATAATGCCATAATGTTACATAATGCCATCCCGATATGCTACTTGATGCTACGTTAAAATCTGGTACAAATGTATAGTTTCAATAATAATGTGCAGTTTCAATAATAATTATAATAATGACATGATTTTCCAATGAATAAAGCTTAAAAAAATGTTTGTTTTTTTTTCAAATTATTTGTCAGAAATAAAAGATACTGAAGGGTGATATTCATCTTTTAGTGTGTTAGTCAAAGGTAAATATAAATTTTTGCTAATCTCTTTCTCCATCAAAACGAATAAAAATAAAATAAAATTGTTGCAATTTTCATCATTAAGAAAGTATTATTTTGTTAAGTGTATCCATTTTTTGTTAGAATATGCATGTGTATTACTTGATTGAAAACATCATTTGCTTCAAAAAGTAAAAATAGAAAATTGGAAATAACAATCTACATGTTTCAAGCGCTGGAAACAGGCGTTCATTTTGAAGAATTGAATGAAATCCGTGGATGAGACGTGAATGAGAAAAAAAAAGTTATTTGAAATGCAAAACGTGAAGTTTTTAACGAAAAAGGGAAAAATAAAAACGAGAAACAAAACTGGAAAAACAGCAGTAGTTGAGAGAGAAAAACGATGAAAATCGGACCAAAATAAATGGAAAAAAAATTAAAAAATAGAGACCGAAAGGGGCAATTTAGGATAAAATTCATTGCCACGTGCAACGAAGGGGTGTTGAGGAACTAATGTCGGTAACACGGGAATCAGCATTTATACGAAAATATTCATCGCTTTATACTTCAAATCACTTTTTCCCCCATACGCATACCCAAGGAATATGTATGTATTCATTTTTGAAGCAAATAAAGTTCTTAATCAAGTAATATATTTCAGCTTCAGCTTCTAAGTAATATTTATTTATATATTTTTGACGCAAATAAAGTTTTTAATCAAGTAATATCTTACCGCTTCAGTTTCTAAGGAATATTTAATTATACATTTTTGAAGCAAATGAAGTTTTTAATCAAGTGATATCTTACTGCTTCAGTTTCTAAGGAATATTTATTTATACATTTTTGAAGCAAATGAAGTTTTTAATCAAGTAATATCTTTCCGCTTCAGTTTCTAAGGAATATTTATTTATACATTTTTGAAGCAAATGAAGTTTTTAATCAAGTAATATCTTACCGCTTCAGTTTCTAAGGAATATTTATTTATACATTTTTGAAGCAAATGAAGTCTTTAATCAAGTAATATCTTACCGCTTCAATTTCTAAGGAATATTTATTTATACATTTTTGAAGCAAATGAAGTTTTGAATCAAGTAATATCTTACCGCTTCAGTCTCTAAGGAATATTTATTTATACATTTTTGAAGCAAATGGAGTTTTTAATCAAGTAATATCTTGCCACTTCAGTTTCTAAGGAATATTTATTTATACATTTTTGAAGCAAATGAAGTTTTTAATCAAGTAATATCTTGCCACTTCAGTTTCTAAGAAATATTTATTTACATATTTTTGAAGCAAATGAAGTTTTTAATTAAATAATATCTTTCCGCTTTAGTGTCAAAAGAATATTTATTTATACATTTTTGAAGCAAATGAAATTTTCAATCAAATAATGCCTTACTTCTTCAGTTTCTAAAGAATATTTATTTAATGCGATTATATAAATATTTCAAACGTTAATTTATTGAAACAAATGTAGTATAAATACAATTTTAATTTTAATTTTAGAAAATTTATTTTAATCACCATTTAAAAGAAAGTCTACCTGCATTTCAAACACACAAAGAAATAAATTAAAGACACATAAAATACATTTTATTAATATTTTCGTACAAGAGAACATTTCATATGTTATAAGCATCACAATGGAGGTTCAGTATCATTATTAAAGGGACATCTAAAACTAGAGATACTTCAATCACAGAGAGCTAACACTAGAGTATTGTAAACTGGTCAAGTATTTAGGGTAAGCAACTATCATATTTAACCACAGTATCTATTTATTCTTTAATAAGTCACAAAATCATTTGCCCGGATGTAATGCAACTATGCATAGTTTTATAACAGAACTTTAAACATATTTTCAAAAAAGACTATCCAGATAGTTTGATAATACAGATGCTTGTCTTATATTTGGAAAGATATTCATAAAAATATAAAACCTTACGAAGAAAAAAAATTCTGGATAAATTACCGAACTGTGTGGTAATGACATTTCTGGTAATCTAGTTCAATCCTTCAATTCTGGTACTATTCCTAATTTAATTTATTTGGTAATTTTTCCTTTTATATGGTATCAGTTTATCAGAAATTCTAGTTTTCAAAATTAGAGTTCTTATTACCCAGCATTTAGTAAAAAATATAAAACTGAAAAGTAAACATATACGAATAAATGATTTTTATGACCTCTAAAATATCACGATAAAATTACCAAATTTTACCTTTCATTGTTAAATCATATTTTATTGTTAATTTAACCAAATCATTAGGACTCGATGGCCTGGTTGGCAGGGCTCTGGACTCACGCTCGTGAGAACGAGAGTTCGAATCCAGCCTGCCAAAGACCAGTAAATACTGAATTGTGCACGTTAAATCTGTCGGTTCACACAGTCCTCCATATTCCCATAACAAATCAATACTTTTGGCTATACTGAATTGGAGTGTGATCTCTCTCTGGTTCAGGTCAAAACTACGATCTGTGAATAAATTAATGGATGTATGAATGGGTCCGCTCTATAAACGGATGTGGCGTATGGGTGTGGCAGAAGTCAACTTCTTGGCCATAGATGGAGCCACTGGAAAACAAGAGCAATTGCACCCCATCAGAGTTAATGGCTGACGACAACAACAACAACTAAATCATTACCAAAGTGCATTGGTCGAAATTACTGAGTTTCTAGCTGTCCCCATAGAGTCAGAAACATGATAAATTGTATTATATTCTAATGGTTTTGACCATACTTTTATCTCGGTGTAACTAAATAAATTATATCAATACATAATATTCAAGATGAAATTAAGAACATGATGGAATAAATCATTTTACTTCTGGTCGATCAAAACTTGGTAAAACAGGTTAACACATGTTGAAATAAAATGAGAGGCAATATTTTAAATTCTGGTTTTCAAACTTATAATTCTTATTACCCCATGTTTACAAAAAATATTAAGCAGAAAAGCAAATTTAACCGAATAAGTCATTTGTATGCCATGTTCTAAGGTATCATGATAAAAATATATTGCAAAATAATATTTTATTGCTAATTTTACCGAAATTACAACAAAAATGCTTTGGTAAGACTTTCATAGTTTTTTGGTGATCCCTTAACACGGTAAATTTTATGATATTCTGGTAGTTTTGATCATATTTCTTTCCTCAGTACTGTTTAAAAAAATTATTAAAACAATATAACAATCAAGATGAAATTAACAACGTGATTGATTAATTCTTTCCAATTCTGGATCAACTTCTTTGATCAAAGCTTGGTAAAATATTTGGTTTCCTACATTGAAATAAAACAAGAAGCAATATTTCCAAAGTTCAGAAAAAGTAGGTCATTATTTCTATCCAGTTTTCACTTTTTTTAAACTTTATTAATGATTTCACACATTCATGATTGGAATGTGATGATATGATTATTTTTAAATGATTATAATTCAATAAAAATCAGCGTTATCAATAAATTAATATCAATTATAACTAACGTAAAGTTATTTTTTTTAAATTTTGGCATATTAAAATTTTGAATATTTGAGTTTAAAAAAAACGTCTCACATCTATTTAAAACAAATTAAAATTTTCTTTTATTGTTATCTATCGTAATAATAAATAACGAATTCAGCAAAGTTGAAATATTAAACTTTTACCATAGAGTTTTTGCTTTTCACAAAAACGAATAAAATATATTTTATTTTGTTTATTTCATTTCAATCGTGTTTCAAAAATGAAATAAATTGCATTTTTAATCCACGTTGTTTGAGGCTAACTAATAGTTGTTGTTGTTTCTAATGACACTTGCCAATAACAGCGAGCTTGCTTGGTGAAACCAAGCGACCATAAGGCAGAGTGCGCATTTCTTGCTTTCCAGGGGCGTCATATATGACCAAGAATACTATTTCAAAACAAACGGCTAACTAATAGTAACCAAGAGAAGCAATAATATTTTTTTACAAAAGTAGTGTTAAACATATGGATAAGAAATTTTGTTTTCAATTGAATGTAATTTTATTTTAAATATATTCATATACAAAGGCATTTCTAACTATGGCGGAAAATAAGGATTGAGTCATATATTCATTAATTTTCAACATTTATTTTCAAAATTACAATCGGAAATCAATGACTGCTGCAATTTAATATTTAAATGAGGAAATATAAAAAAAATACTTCATTAAAACTTGACGGATCAGTTATTAGTAAGGAAAAAATAAAAACATCAAAATTTGTGTTATAACAATAGTAAGAAGAACTGTTATGTTATGTCTCTAAACCCGTTTTCCTTAAAAGGGATTTGTAAAGTTTTTTTTTATAAAAACTGTGGTATAAAATTAACAATAAAATATGGTTTTTATGAGATGTTATAAAATTTGGTAACTGCAGAAAAATTTGATAACTTAGAGCTTTGTTTAAAAACCTTAAACTTGATTAAATTATTTTTCAGATTAATATTTTTAACCAATTGTGTGATAATAAGAACTATGATTTTAAAAATTAGAATTTCCGGTATAATGAACGAAAAAATTACAAAGTGCCGTATAAAATACCGTATATTTTGATGTTATTAAAAAAAATTATGTTTTTCTTATTATTTAATAAATGTGCCGTAATTATTCTTCGAACTGCAAACAAAATATGATTTCAGTGTAAAAGCTAATTATTTACTCGCAAAACATTCGCGTAATTTTACTTTATTTGTGTCCTTATTAATTTTTGTACGCATTCTGCAGTAAATTTAACATAATTAAAATGTCAGTCAGCTCTTACGTTTGGGAGCAGTTTTAAACAGTTAACTGAAAATTCCATCCCTTGTTCACATTTTATCTCTGAATATCATCAAAAGTTAATGATCTTAAACCTTTTTCTGGTTGTTATTAGTGCATTATGATAGACCAAAACATTAAGCGATTAGATTCTTGATTAACAATGTAGGAAAATTTGTGTAAATTATTTGTCCCCAATCAGATTAAAAATAATAAAAACTATAACCATATACAACAATAAATTATTTATTCTATCCATTATTTAAGAGTATTTGCTAGTAATACGGATTTATTCATAACTTCTTCTTATTCTTTCATATTAATCATATTTTATTTCCCATTTATCTTAAACATTTATGTAATTACTTATATTATTTAAAACTAAAAGTGGAGTTCTTTCATAATATTGTAGAGTAATTTTGTGATAAAACCTCACTATGTAATATGTGATGACGGTAATTAAAATCATTTTACGATTGTTAATTGTCAAATAACATATATCTCGTTTAAAATAAGTTATTTTCACGTTCATTTCGAATTTTATCTAAAACTGTCTTCAAGCAATAGGTCCAATTATAATAAGAACACAAAACAATCTGTGTGCAATTATAATAAGAATTTAATATACTGAAGCTATATTAAGAATATGAATTTCAACACTGCTGAATAAATTTTTGGAAAAAACCATTTAATAACCATTTTTTATAATTACAATTATGATAATTATAAAAGTAAATAAGAATTAACAAAAAAAACAAGTTCGTGAATGGAAAGGATAATAACATAGTAAAATCGTCAGATTTAAATTTAACCCCGATAAAATCAAAATTTTAATCTGTGAAGTCAAATCGAGTGGAAGAAAGTTAAGTTTAGAGCAAAAACAATATTTTTTTTTAAGAATATTGGAAAAAACTATTGCATAAGTTCTAAAACATGTTTGTTTAATTATACATACACGTAATAAGTAATAAAAACCTACGATATTTCCTAGTATCCATTACAAATAAAGTAACATATGTAATCTGTTATGAATGCAACTTAACTTTAAATAAAAATAGATATTAAAAAGTTAGAGAATTCAAGATAAATCACTGTAAACATTTGTTATTTGACGAATGAAAATATGTACGTCATTGTTTTAAAGTAATATCAAAAGAAATTTTTTTTTAATGAACTGAATTATTTTAATGAATCAAGTCTGAAGCAATTTAAGATCACTGCTTTCAAAGAATTGTTTTTATAAAATTCCCCAAATTGTTAATAATTTAAGGAATTGTTGCATAAAATTGACAACTTGTTAAAAGTTCAAATATTTGTTGCATAAAATTGTCAAAATAGTTAATAATTTAAGTAATTTATACATAAAATTGTCAGAGTTATTAATAATGTAAATAGCATGATATGAATTAGAAGTTAAATTTTGTAACGCTTTACTTTAGAACAGACAAAGGGTTTAAATGTAAAGAAATAAAACTTTGGTTACAAATTGATAAAATATATAATACCTGGTAGACATAAGGTATAACTTTAAAATAATTCATACATTTCTGGAATCAAAATCTAATAAGTAAATAACTATGCGTTTTGCGATTTTAAAATTTTGACATAGAATAGAAATAAGAAAAACATTATTAAGAACAAAATTACCGTCGTAAAGTTGAAAAAAAAATAGTTTTATTAATTTTATTGTCATTATCAACAACTTATTTAAGCATATTGTATTTTCTCATTTAATTTGTAGGTAATAATAAATGTTTAAAAATTTATTGATAGTCTTGAATCCCGACCAAAATTATTTGAAAGATGCGCAAACTTCTTTGCATGTTTTATTTCAAAAAATAATAATTGAAGATAATGCGCTATTAAAAGATGATTAATTCTTATGTATTATGAGATATAAAGTTAATAAAAACGCATCAGTTTAATAGCTGATGGTTTTACATTTGAAAGATAATATCTAATTTAGACTCAAAGAAACAAATAATAATGAAATAAAATATCTATAATGAAAAGTGTTTCATAAGTATTTAATTCTTATAATATAAGTACGTAAAAATACTTATATGCATTTCTTACTTTATTTTTCACATTTATTTCTTATAAAATATCATTTTAATCTTACTTTTCATTCCATAACAATTTCTTTATCATTTTAGTAAACTTTTCATTTCATAACAAATTTTTTTTTTAGCAAAACACGACTTTCATAACTAGCATTTTTAAATACACAATACTCGAAATATTTGCAATAAAAAAATATCCTAGTGATATTTGACTTAGAAACATTTCATGACCTGCCGTTAGATTAAAATAATCAGTTTACGAAACTGTTTAAAATAATTAAAAAGAAGTTTTCGAATAGAAATACTATAATCCAAATATATTTTTGGCACATAGCCTTATTTTTTTAACAATAACTATACACCCGGTTATTTAATACAACATCAAGGATTATGTATGCTTTCATAAAACACATATGGCACAAACATAGATATTATAGCTATCGTATTTAAGATATAAATGCATATATATATATATAAACTCTTTTCTTAAAATATTGTAAGAGAAGTGAAAAATTAAATGCAGCATAACTTACTTAGTAATTCGTTAAAATTCTGCAGAACATGAACTAAGATGAAAATAGAGAAAAACAATGAGATGCTGAGGAAAAAAATCAAATATATATGTGCTATAAAAATCAGTTTAAGTGTCAAGTATATCTAAATAGCACCACAAATAGCAGTTTGAAAGAATCTCAAATACAAGTTGAAAATTATAAACTAAAGATAGCATCACTCGAAGAAGATTTTTCAAATGGTGTTTAAATGTTTGGTCCATGTGTAATTAGTTTCTGATTATGAGCAAATTTCTACTTCCTGTGTATATATTTCTGTAAAGTTCATAGCAACCGTATGAAAAGTTACCAGAAAGTTTTTATTCAATCCATATAAACTTTATCACTGAGTTGTATTCACAATTCGTGAAGCTCATAGCATTCAATACGTGAATGAAATAAAACGGTTCGTGATTGACTTTACGAACCACATGCTGAGTTAGTTTTTCGAGATTAGTCACCACAAAGCTCATTTAGTCTCGTGAAAAAATGATGTTTCACACCTGAGTTGGTTCACTTTCTGTTTTTTGCTTATTGAAGCCATTTCTGACCGAGAATTCTTTATCGCCCATAACGATATTGGATCTTGATGTGAGGGTGATAGCTGTGGATGGATCTAGTTCATTCCTTTGTTTCTGTTCTCGATTCAGTTGTGCTTTTGAAGACCCGCTGCGTGTGTTTTTCGGAAACACGCTGTTCTCTACATTCAACTGAGCATTTACTTCCATTCGTGCCGCACATGTGAACGCTTTAGCGAAACTCTTTTTGAAATTGTCGCTCAAGAACGCGTACAGGATAGGATTCATGGCTGAATTGGCGTAGGCCAGCATTCCAGCAAGAAGAATAATTATAAACCCAATCTGACTCTGACCCTGTCTTGGCGGTAAAAGTGTGATGTAAACTTGGGTGATCCAGTATGGCAACCAGCAAATAACGTAGACCGTAATCACAGTTAATACAAGATAAGTTACTTTCCTGTGAGAGCGTTTCTTCTCTTTTGAGCGGTTTTTTGGTCCAACTGTGCGCAATTTGCATATGACTAAGAAATAAAATAACAGTATGAGAATTAAGGGTATGGCAAAACCTAAAGTGAAGGAATAAAGTGTAAATGCCTTCTGCCCGTTCATCAAATCACTCTCTGGCCAATATATATTGCAACTTAGACTTGTTCCGGTGTGATATATGTTCGCGTAAATATAAATGGGTACCATCAATAAAGCAGATACTGTCCAGGCTGTCAGACATATGAACTTAGCGATAAAAGGTGTTCTGTATCTTGGAGACGATATTGGATGACAAACAGCTACATAACGATCTGCGCTCATTACTGTTAGTAATAGACTACTAGTAAATTGATTGATGGATGTTGTTGTCATGTAAATTTTACACATAACGCTACCAAATGGCCAATAACCGAACACCATTGTTGTTATAAGAAAAGGAAGACCAGTCAAAAACATTTCATCGGCTAACGCTAAATTAAATATGTACATATTGGTAACAGTTTGCATCTTCGAAAAGCGCAGTACAACGTACAATACTAAGCTGTTACCACATAAGCCCACCATGAAAACAATTCCATACAATATCTTGGCAAATTCAACAACAAGATACGGAGGCTTGTAATGTGTATGTGACATCATGTCCGTAATATTAAAAGCTGTCATATTACCGCAATCAGTTAAATTAAAGTCACTATAATTTCCGCTAAATTCACAAATAGGAATATTCGTTCCGTATATCGGATAATCTTCGTCAGTAGCCATTGTTAATTACCTGACTACTACCTGTTGCTAGAAAACTGTATAAGTTCTTAAAGAATGAAATTTTTTTGCGAAACGAAGCGAAAAAAGAAGAAAAATGACGACATCTCCGTCATTCTTTAAGTCGTTAAATGATTGGTTACTGTCCAAATGAATGAGGATTGGCCGGTTCGAAAAATATGGTATTTCTAATCTTTAAAAGGATGAGAGATCATTCACTGTCTTTACTGATTCACAGCAGGGCGTTTTCCGTTCTGAGACGAAGAGGCATGGACATAGTGATGAGGGAGGGGGTTGTTCACCGTGTTCGATCGGTTACGAGAGCTTTAGTAGAGATGCTGACACTAGCGCCATCCGACGGATGCTCCCTGAAAGAGTAAGAAGCAGAATGAATGGATATCGGGGGAAGAGAAAAAACTAAAGACAAAAATTAAAAGCGCGTTCGAAAACCTTAGCACGGTATATATACCAGGACTACACAAACAGATGGTAAAAGTTGTTTTTCTTCAAGGTATAGGTGGGCGTGTTGTGTGTACAAAATATATTAAAGTTGAAGAGCTATCGAGTCTATTATAGTGACGTTTCTTCAGAAAATTCTAATAATAATTCCAAGAATCGACAAAAATACTTTTTATCGAGATAAATTTAAGAGAGTATTTCCGAAGCCTCAATTTATGTTTTTCCTAGGAATTAAATTTATTTAATATATTTTCTTTTCTTACTGCGTGGGGTTAATAAAAAAGGGACTAGCTCCATTAGTGTAATTTCATTTTAAATATATAGTTAAATTCTCTTTGTTAATTCTTCAATATACTGAACTTATATTTTTTTTAACAGTAGACAAAAAGTGCTGTACGTTATAGAGCATTTTTCTTTATAAAATAATACAAATTATACTGTAATACGCAATAAATAACCCACGATAAATACACAATAAATGTACAAAGAAATATAGTCGTAAAACAATAGTATTAAATGCTTATATATTTTTTTGAGATAATAGTAATAAATACATCGTTATGACAGTTAGATAGTATACATGCTGATTGATGATCGAAAACAACCCACCTATTTTCAGCATAATAATATAATACGTCTGTGAGCAAATAATTGTTTTTTTTCTATAATTCTACATAAACAGGACGGACTGATTTAAACATTATTTATATGCTCTTAAAACAACTCCTTGATATTATTACACTATTGGTTTTTACAAATATTCAATCACTAGCTGATTATTCGTTTTCCGTCTGGAGTGAAAAAAATTAAAATGTCAATAAAGCAGAACTGAATAACACTACAAAATTATGCACAATTGGACACATAGCAACACAAATAATAAGCGATTGTATGTGACTTTAACTTATTATTTTAAGGAAAAGGCGTTTTTAGTAATTCATAATCAAAATAACTATTAACAGTATTCAGTAACGTTTGCAATGATGTCGTACCTCGTGGCCAAGTCATGACCACAGTCATGACGTGGCCAAGTGAGACCTTACCACAATTAATCGATTTTCTCTAGTACTTGTCCATATATAAAGCTATATCGACTGCACTGTATAAATTCAGTTTTAATTGACACTAAATAAACTAATATTACTTACAGTAGTATATTTGGTAATGATTGAAAGTGCACCAATTACCATAATACCAAAAGTGCGTATTATCATAATTAATTAAGCATCATTTGCGTCGAAATATTATGGTAATTTCCTATTAAATGAACTTTACTTCTAAGCAAATTAGTGCCGTTTCTCCACTGGTTTCGCTATTTAGTACGTAGCTTATTTTTTATTTCAGTTACAGTACCTATTGAAAAGTTAATCAATCAGCATCGGCATCAATAACTGTATGGCGAATGTTGACCTGACTTTTCACCTAAACGAATTAATACCATTTCTCCAAAAAAAAATTTGGTTCCAAAACTAATTTCTCAAAAATAATGTTGACTTTAAATTATGTATTTTTTTAAAAAACAAATGCCGTTTAAAAGCATAATTTTTTAAAAAGATAAACGCTCAGTTTCATAAATTTAAGAAATACTAATTTGTTGACGTAATCCGCCAATGCCAGTATGTTCACGTTGATCGTTGAGTTCAACTGACATAACGAATAAAAAATAATTATGTAACTAAGAATGTGCAATAAAATTCACTTTTAAGTAATGAACGCTTTCCTTAAAAACGTCTGCTCTTTTATTTACATCAATATCTCTAACTTTAAACTTATAAAAATATTCCGTTATTCAAGCATCTCCCCTGAACGATCTAATTTGAATTCTTGAGGACTAAAATTGTTCCTTGAGGGACTGAAATTTTTCCTTTCATCCCCTGACCAATTTTCAGGACGATCAAAGAAATGGTTCTGGAGATATAAGAGTAACATACACACACGGACATACAAACTCTTCATTTTATTATTACAGATTAAACATTAAACAATACGAAATAAATCATTAGTTCCATGACCGAACTTTTCTTTTTCGAATGATAACAGTTTCTGCAAATATGTTCTGCAAAAATGATAAAAATTTCAGCAGTGATAGAAAAAAAGTGAAGGTCAATCATAAGAAAACAGACAGACTAAAATAATGTATTATATAGTTCATTGTGAAATCAAAACAATGAACTCAAATAACAAGTATTTTCTCAGAACTTCTCGATATTTTTATTCTCTTTTAACATCGCCGGAGAACAACCCACCAGATATTCAATATCTGGTTATTAATTTGAAACTTTTTCGACTTAAACTTTGAATCCAACTTAGAAGACTGTTGAGTTAAATATCATTAAAAACTCTCCTTTGTGATAAGGTGTTTCAGTATTTGAGTTAAATAAATGAAAAATTTACTGTTCTCCTGATGGTTATGAGACACTAATAAATGACTTGTCTGCAATGGCACACTTTTGGGTCAACGTAGGCGGAGAAAAGTTCAGCAGCATACGTGTTCTCCTTACACGAGTTATGTTTTGAGTTCAGTTATTTTATTGTTATTTTGTCTGCTGAAGTTAATCTTTATACTTTGTAACTTCTTTGTAAAACGACCTTTGATAATATTGGAATCAGGTATCAGTGTTGTTTGCAACTGAAACAAAATTGGATTCTTTTAATCTATCTCTAAATTGATTAGGTATTGAAACAATACAATACCTAATCTGTATCGTATCGTTTAAGGAATCTTAAGCTTTAGCGCTTATAAATACATATAAGCAGCATGAGGAGCATGTATATATGAAAAATGGTAGTGAATCTTAAAGTAGAATTAGTATCAAAAGAATTACAAGACAATTCAAATATATATATATATATATATATATATATATATATATATATATATATATATATATATATATATATATATATATATATATATATATATATATATATATATATATATATATATATATATATATATATATATATATATATATATATATATATATATATATATATATATATATATATATATATATATATATATATATATATATATATATATATATATATATATATATATATATATATATATATATATATATATATATATATATATATATATATATATATATATATATATATATATATATATATATATATATATATATATATATATATATATATATATATATATATATATATATATATATATATATATATATATATATATATATATATATATATATATATAGATATATATATATATATAAATAAATAAATACAAGAAAACGCGAAGAAAGTTAAGAAAAACAATAAGTTTCATTTATTGCGCTTAAGCTGCAAGTAAACAGAACCCATTAGATAAGTTCAAAATGAAGAATAAAACAAAGAAAAATTGAAGACATATGAAAAAAAGTTGGAAATAATAAGTAAAAAAATAACAAACAACAGTTTAAAAAAAAAAAAAGGAAGGAAATTTTATTTAAAACTTTTTCACATTTTAAAATCATTCTTGAAAAATTGCCGTCCATGTAAGTTGATCTGATTTCGCTACTCGCTTTATAGTCCATTTTCATACTGTTTTTTCTTTTTATTTTATTTTATTTTATGTTTTTACATGTTATTTTTACTTATTTTTACTTCTTGTATTCTATTTTATTTGTTGTAATTTTTATAAAAAAAAATTTCAGTGCTCCTCACACTATTGTATTAATATATTTTGCTTTGGCTTTATTGATACAATATCAGAAAGCACTGTGTTTTACGGATATAATCGTGTGGGCTGATGAAAAGATTATATCTTTTTTTCCGTGGTTTTTTAAATAAAATTTCATCCTTTTTTTTCTTCTTT